>NW_026126230.1:0-107672 GCF_943737965.1 Phodopus roborovskii | reverse complement strand
GTACTTGAATAGAATTATGATGCATGCGTTTTCATGCTTAAGTCAACTATAGGAAAGTTGTAGCTTGATAGACAGTTAAATATGTAGAACCCAAAAGAAAGAGCCCTGCATCGTTTTTGTGAGAAAATCACTGAGGCTGTAAGGTTAGGTCTTCTTTAGGTATTCTCCTTTTAGCACGTGGGAGGGGCACTAGAATGTGACAGAATGTTGGTGCATACATGTTGCCTGGCATCCCTGTTGCATTCTGTATCCTGGTATCATGGGCCAAGACCAGAGAGCAGCTTTGAGAAAGTGTTATCATGGGACATTACAGTCTCCCAAGATAATTATCTCCTTAAACTTTCAATGACAGCGATTGATTCCCCTAACCAAGTCATAGCCTCACCTCTGGAAGATTGCCTACAGCTTTTACTGGTCACCAAATTCTAGATTATCTAATGATCAGAGAACATTCAATTTCTTCCCTTTATGAATTCTCTCTCTCGTAAGAATTAATACTATGGTAACAAAGATAATAAGACTCACAAATATTCATCAAAAGGTGAGTTTGCCATTGTTGACTTCCTTCAGGAAGGTGATAATCCATTTGTTAGAGTAGACTTAGGGATTATTGGATTGCAGTCCATCTCCTTTGAGGCAGCCGTCCAACATGAAATATTTAGGATCTTCTAAAAACACTACATACACAATGATTTTTCAGCATTTAAACATTTTATGAATCTGCTCTCCGATTAAATGAGGGATGAACCTGGGAGTTTCCCACAATCATGTAGGAGTCAGTGAGAGTCAATTGTGTCGAGTATGGCAGACCATTTCATCATCTGATTATGTTGCTATTTGGTGGTTAAAATAGGACATTAGATAATCCATGATCAGTGAATTCTACGATGTGGGAAGCAATTATTATGGACCATGTAAATATCAATTTTGTAGTTAAAATATTTAAATTGATCACGACAGCATCATTGAAGAGCCTGGTTTGGAGCCACCTTAGGTAAGTGGATGATGTTACATGAACTCATTGTTTGATTATTTTGCTATAAAAAACAATGATTATATCATCCATGACACCTGGAATCTGTTACCGCAGATCATCTAAATACATAATTAAAGTATTAAAATTGACAGTCTGTGTTAATACCCAAGATAATGTAAATATATATAAAGTTATGAAAACCAAAAATCGTCCATTCCATGAACAGACCTGTAAAGTTTCCTCTTGTGGAGATAATGTGCAATATCATCACATTTTACGATACATTTATTAAATTAAAGATGATGACATCCTTCATGACTGGAGTCTGGCCATGCTTCCCTGCCAGTAAAATGCTACATCACCTATTTATTGTGACAGTTAGCTATTACTGACTTATTTAATTATTTAAATTATGTAAGCGACAGACAATGCCATCACCGATTACGATTAGTGTGCAAATATCTGTCAGGGACAAGGTTAGGAAAGATGTAGATATGGGCAGAGCATTTTCTGAATGATCTATGCATTGACCATAGTAAAAAGGATGCTGGATGATTGAGTCCAGAAGATTGCTCGGGGCCTTTCGAGAAGTACAAGGACTACACCAAGGCCGGCATGGTGGTCTGCGTGTTGACTACCTGCTGTTCCTCCACATCTTCACATCGGTTGTGATCTACCAAGAGAAGAAGAAGTGGCACTAGGAGGTCGTCACCATCTCCGAGACCTGGCAAAAGGAGGAGGACCCAAGACACGGAAGAACATCTCTCAGATATGCTGGCTTTGCCTCAGCTGCAGCCATCTGTTCAGCTGATAGCAACATCTTGGTTACTACTTCTAAGCCAGGAAGGGGCCCATTATCTCAGATCCTGCAGCACCACAACAGAGATTCAGTTGCTGGTGATGATGTCAGGCCAACAGAATTCATCATGCAAGACAGTATGATTATCTGACGATTAACTTATGGCATTTTAAAAATCCTTGATGACAGATTACATTTCCATATCTGTCAAGTCTGCCCAGGATTTGAAGATACAAAAAAATAGCTCAACGACTTACATATTTAAAGATGTAATTATTAAATTCCTTCATTATATAATCTGTGATCCCTGAAGTTTGGTGCCACCTTGTGTGACTCAAGTGTGACAGACGATCTAACTATCTGATTATTTCATTATACAAATCTGCCTTTTTCTACTCCAGGAAGCGTGGAGTCTGTATCCACCTTGTTGGTTTTAAATTGTCTCTTGTGATTTCTTTCTTCCTTCCTTCCTTTCTTTCTTTAAATCAATGTTGATATCGATTTGTTATCTCTCTAGGGGTTAATTATGAGAAATTATCTCTTTATTCATTCATTTTTTTGTTCATATCTATGATTAACTACTCAATGACCCTTCAGTATTGAGCAATCATTTAGGATTCAGGCATAAAACACCATTCACTGGTTTAAAGTTTATTCATTTAAATACAAAAATCTGTCATTATGTATTCAGTGATCACTGGAGATTTGAGCCTCCTTAGGGGAGTCAATTATGCCAGACTATCTCATCATCGAATACTACGTTTACTTCCTTAACTGTTAAGCTAGTAAATTACATGATAATTCATCACTTAATTAATGAATTTAAAATAAAAGTAATGTGATGAACCATAAGTCCATTTTGGAGTCAGATTTTGGGAGTTGATGTAACATCATCTCATTACTTCATCATTTTGCTATATAAAGAGATCTTTACATCAGCGATATGTTAAGGACTTTCGTGCCATCTCATCAGTGTTAATATAAAACGCCTATACATTTATTATCAATTTAAATTATTATCAATTTAATTTTGTACCCGGCTCCGGCCTCGGCCCCGGACCCGGCCCTGGCAGTTCTGGACCAATGCAAATCTAAAAAATGCCGAGAAACCATGGGATCAAGCTCCTCTAAAGGGCAGAGAATTAAGAGGGATTATTTTATTTTCGAAAAAGTGAACAGGTATGGTAGAGGCGAATAATTGCATTGTATCCATTCTAGGAATTAGAAAATTGAAGCATAGAAAAAACGGTTTAAAATACTCATCATTGTACTTGAAGGGCATTATGATGCTTTCGTTTTCATGCTTATGGCACTATAGACATGTTCTAGCTTGAGAGACGGGTAAATATGTAGGACCCAAAAGAAAGAGCCCTGCTATGTTTTTGTGAGAAACGAAGTGAGGCTGTAAGGTTACTTCATCTTTAGGTATGCTCCTTTTAGCATGTGGGATGGGCACTAGAATATGACAGATTATTGGTTCATAAATGTTTCCTGGCAAACCTGCTTGCATTCTCTATTCTGTTATCATGGGCCAAGTACCAGAGAACAGCTTCGAGAAAGTGTTATCATGGAACATTACAATCTCCCAAGATAACTATCTCCTAAAACTTTCAATGACAGCATTTGATTCCCTAACCAAGTCATAGCCAAATCTCTGGAAGTTTGCCTACAGCTTTTACTGGTCACCAAATACTAGATTACCTAATTGTCAGAGAACATTCAATTTCTTCTGTTTATGAATTCTCTCTCTCCTAAGAATTAATACTATGGAAACAAAAATAATAAGACTCACAATTATTCATCAATAGGTGAGTTTGTCATTGTTAACTTCCTCCAGGATGGTGATAATCCTTTTTTTAGAGTAGACTTAGGGATTATTGAATTGCAGTCCATCTCTTTTGAGGCAGCCATCCAACATGAAATATGTAGGATCTTCTAAAAACCTGCATACACAATGACATTTCAGCATTTAAACATTTCACAACTCTGCTCTCCGATTAAATAAGGGATGAACCTGGGAGTTTCCCACAATCATGTGGGAGTCAGTGAGAGTCAATTGTGTCGAGTATGGTGGACAATTTCATCATCTGATTATGTTGTTATTTGATTATTAAAATAGGACATTAGATAATCCATGAACAGTGGATTCCACGATGTGGGAAGCAATTATTATGGACCATGTAAATATCAATTTTGTAGTTAAAATATTTAAATTAATCATAACAGCATCGTTCAAGAGCATGGTTTGGAGCCACCTTAGGGAAGTGAATGATGTTACATGAACTCATTGTTTTATTATTTAACTATATAAAACAATGATTATATCATCCAAGACACCTGCAATCTGGTGCAAGTAATTGTCAAGAAAGTAGTACTTACATAATTAAATAATGCCACGTGATTAACTCCCATGGAGGATTGGCACGACTCAAGTCAAGAATAACAACACCTTCCTCGATTTTAATAATTAATATATAATGAAAAATGATTGAAAAATGACATGGTGGTGCATACTTAAATCCCACATGGAGTAGTCAGACTGATCTCTTACCGTGCAACCTTCAGGACTCAATCACACAGCATCCCTCGTATTCTGGAAGATGCATAGATCATTCAGAAAATGCTCTGCCCATGTCTACAACTTTCCTAACTTTGTCCCTGACAGATATTTAAAACCTAACTGTAATCGGTGATGGCACTGTCTGTCATTTACATAATTTAAAGAATTAAATAAGTCACTAATAGCTAACTGTCACAATAAATAGGGGATGTAGCATTCTACTGGCAGGGGAGCATGGCCAGACTCCAGTCATGAAGGATGTCATCATCATCAATTGAGTCAATGAATCATACAATGTGAAAAGATATTGCACATTATCTCCACAAGAGGGAGCTTTAGAGGTCTCTTCATGGAATGGAGGATTGTTGTTTACATAACTATACAAATATTTACATTATCTTGGGGATTAACACAGAGTGGGAATTTAAATTCATTAATTATGTAATTAGATGATCTGTGGCAACAGATTCCAGGTGTCATGGACGATATAATTATTGTTTTATATAATTAAATAATCAAATAATGTGTTCATGTAACATCATCCACTTCCCTAAGGTAGCTCCAAACCAGGCTCATGAACTATGCTGTCGTGATAAATTTAAATATTGTAACTACATAATTGATATTAGGTTAGTCTATAATAATTGCCTCCCACATCTCGTCACCACAATCCACTGATCATGGATTATCTTATGTCCTATTTTAATAATCAAATAACACCATAATCAGAGGATGAAATGGTCTGCCATACTCCACACAAATGGCTTTGTTGACTCCCACATGATTGTGGGAAACTCCCAGGTTCATCAGTTATTTAATCGCAGAGCAGAATACTAACATGGTTAAATACTGAACTGTCATTGTGTATGCAGGGTTTTTAGAAGATATCACATAATTAATGTTGGGCGGCTGCCTCAAAACAGATGGACTGAAATCCAATAATCACAAAGTCCACGCTAACAAATGGATTTTCACCTTCCTGAAGGAAGTCAACAATGGCAAACTCACCTTTTGATGAATAATTTTGAGTCTTATTTGTCTTTTGTTCCATAGTGTGACTTCTTAGGAGAGAGACTATTCATAAACAGAAGACTTTGAACTGTTTCTCCACAGACTACATTCTCTGATGATTAGTTAATCTTGAATTTGGTAACCAGTAAAAGCTGTAGGCACACCTCCAGACATGTGGCTATGACTTGTTTAGGCGAATCAAATATTGTCATTAAAAGTTTTAGGAGATAGTTACCTTGGGAGACTGTAATGTCCCATGATAAAACTTTCTCGAAGCTGCTCTCTGGCCCATGATACCAGGATACAGAATGCAACAGGGTTGCCAGGCAACATTTATGAACCAAAATTCTGTCACATAATAGTGTCCCTCCCACATGCTTAAAGGAGTATACCCACCGATGGACTTACCTTACAGCCTCACTGAGTTTCTCACAAAAACGAAGCAGGGCTCTTTCTTTTGAGTTCTACATATTTACCAGTGTCTCAAGCTACAACTTGCCTATAGTGACATAAGCATGAAAACGAAAGCATCATTGTGCCATTCAAGTACAATGATGAGTATTTTATACCTGTTTTCTATGCTTCAGTTTACTAATTTCTAGAAGGGAAACAATACAATTAATCGCCTGTACCATAATCCCTTTCCCTTCATGGAAAATGAAATTAACTCCTCTGCATCCTCTTTCCTTTAGAGGAGCTTGATCCCATGGTTTTTCAGAGTTGTTTAGATTTGCATTAGGCTGATGATTAAGGATTTTGAGCAGTGTCTTCTGTTTCTTTCAGTCATTTTGGATTCCTCAATTGAATGTTCTCTATTAAGTCCTGTTCCCCGCTTTCTAATATGGTTATTTAGAGTGATTTATTGTTGGTGGGGTGTCATGATAACAGCCTGACAGAGTTCATTAAATGAGATTCCCTGATCAGGAGATTATTCAGTTATTCCATTTTTTAAAATCGGTGGTCACTGTGTCCTTCATGGGTCAGTTCTGTTGCAACCTCTCAGAAACTGATGATGGGAAACAGTACAGTTTTTTTAAAATCGTGTAATCATTCGATGGTTAAAAATCTACTATTGCATAATCAGAAATAACTGTACAAGGCAGTGTCCCCCATTTTCTGGGCACTGCTTCTGGTACCGATCTCCTGCTGTGTCAAACCCACAGCAGCCAAATGACATATGACACCATCATTACTTACGCAATCAAATAAGTTAATAATTGGATAGTCCTCCATACTTAACTTTCATAAGATGGAACCAAACTCCAGTGATTGTCAAGGAAGTAGTACTTAGATAATTAAATAATGCCACGTGATTAACTCCCATGGAGGAATGGCCCATCTCCAGTCTAGAAGAACATCATCTTCATCGATTTTAATAATTAATATATAATGAAAAATGATTGAATAATGTCATGGTGGTGCATACTTAAATCCCACATGGAGTAGTCAGACTGATCTCTTCCTGGAATAATGATGTTTTTAAAAAATTAAATTGATTATTACTTAGTGGGCCTTTTATATTAACACTGACGAGAAGTCACTAAAGTCCTAAACCTCTCGCTGATGTAAAGATCTATTTACACCGCTAAATGATGAAGTATTGGGGTGATATTACATCATCAACTCCCAAAATCTGACTCCAAAGGGACTTATGGTGCATAACATTACCTTTAAGATGCTGTTGCAAAACAAGAGTACCTCCTGTGTAATGGTTTGGAGTCAAGTATCTGGAAAATCATGGACAACAAATGTGTATCTAGGATTGAAAATTCTAACAGCATTTTAGTGTATGCATACACTTTTCTCTGTGTGTTTTAGGGGCAGTACTACCTCAGTTAAATTCTACTTCATGAGATATAATATCTCAAAAGCATTTGTGAATTGTTTGTGTTACAAATTCTACTCGTGTAGATCACTGCTCAATAGTGAAGTGCTATCCTTACATGAGATGCCTTTTACAACCTGCAGAAAATTAACAATACATGCATCTTAGACATAAAATTAAAATGCAAATGGCTGAACTAATAAAAGGTACTTAACTAAAAGGCCTCTGGAATTTTGTTGCCTTGCTTTCAGTGGGTGTACCTGAAGTATGTAGAAGTTGACTTAAAAAAGGGATCATTTTATTTTCAAAAAATAGAAAAGGTTTATGGTAGAGGCGATTAATTGTATTGTATCCACCTAAGAATTAGAAAATTGAAGCATTGAAAAAAGGTTTAAAATACTCATCATTGTACTTGAATGGCAATATGATGCTTTCATTTTCATGATTATGTCACTATGGGCATGTTGTAGATTGAGAGACTGGTAAATATGTAGAACTCAAAAGGAAGAGCCCTGCTTTGTTTTTTTGAGAAACTAGGTGAGGATGTAAGGTTAGTTAATCTTTAGGTATGCTCCTTTTAGCATGTGGGAGGGGCACTAGAATGTGACAGAATGTTGGTTGATAAATGTTGCCTGGCAACCCTGCTTGCATTCTGTATTCTGTTATCATGGGCCAAGAACCAGAGAGCAGCTTCGAGAAAGTGTTATCATGGGACATTTCAGTCTCCCAAGATAACTATCTCCTAAAACTTTCAATGACAGCATTTGATTCCCCTACCAAGTCATAGCCTAATGTCTGGAAGTTTGCCTACAGCGTTGACTGGTCACCAAATTCTAGATTTCCTAATTATCAGAGAACATTCAATTTCTTCTATTTATGAATTCTCTCTCTCCTAAGAAATAATACTATGGAAGCAAAGATAATAAGACTCACAAAAGGTGAGTTTGTCATTGTTAACTTCCTTCAGGATGGTGATAATACATTTGTTAGAGTAGACTTAGGGATTATTGGATTAAAGTCCATCTCTTTTGAGGCAGCCGTCCCACATGAAATATGTAGGATCTTCTAAAAACCCTGCATACACAATGACATTTCAGCATTTAAACATTTCACGACTCTGCTCTCCGATTAAATAAGGGATGAACCTGGGAGTTTCCCACAATCATGTAGAAGTCAGTGAGAGTCAATTGTGCCGAGTATGGCAGACCATTACATCATCGGATTATGTTGTTATTTGATTATTAAAATACGACATTAGATAATCCATGATCAGTGGTTTCCACGATGTGGGAAGCGATTATTATGGACCATCTAAATATCAATTTTAAAGTTAAAATATTTAAATTAATGATGACAGCATCGTTCAAGAGCCTGGTTTGGAGCCACATTAGGGAAGTGGATGATGTTACATGAACTCATTTTTTGATTATTTAACTATATAAAACAATGATTATATCATCCATGACACCTGGAATCTGGTGCCACAGATCATCTAATTACATAAATAAAGTATTTATATTGACAGTCTGTGTTAATACCCAAGATAATGTAAATATGTATAAAGTTATGTAAACCAAAAATCCTCCATTCCATGAAGAGAACTATAATGCTTCCTCTTGTGGAGATAATGTGCAATGTCATCACATTTTATGATATATTGATTCAATTGAGGATGATGACATCCTTCATGACTCGAAACTGGCCATGCTCCCCTGCCAGTAAAATGCTACATCACCTATTTATTGTGACAGTTAGCTATTACTGACTTATTTAATTCTTTAAATTATGTAAGCGACAGACAATGCCATCACCGATTACGATTAGTGTGCAAATATCTGTCAGGGACAAGGTTAGGAAAGATGTAGACATGGGCAGAGCATTTTCTGAATGATCTATGCATCTCCAATAGTAAAAAGGATGCTGGATGATTGAGTCCAGAAGATTGCTCAGGGCCATTCGAGAAGTACAAGGACTTCACCAAGGCTGGCATGGTGGTCTGGGTGTTGACTACCTGCTGTTCCTCCACATCTTCACATCGGTTGTGATCTACCATGAGAAGAAGTAGTGGCACTAGGAGGTTGGCACCATTTCCTAGACCTCGCAAAAGGATGACGGCCCAGAACACGGAAGAACATCTCTCTCTCAGATATGCTGGTTATGCCCCACCTGCAGCCATCTTTTCAGCTGATAGTAAGACCTTGGTTACTACTTCTAAGCCAGGAATGGGCCCATTATCTCAGATCCTGCAGCACCACAACAGAGATTCAGGTGCTGGTGATGATGTCAGGCCAACAGAATTCATCATGCAAGACAGTATGATTATCTGACGATTAACTTATGGCATTTTAAAAATCCTTGATGACAGCATACATTTCCATATCTGTCAAGTCTGCCCAGGATTTGAAGATACAAAAAAAAAAAAAAAAAAAAAAAGACAACAACTTACATATTTAAAGATGTAATTATTAAATTTTTTCATTATATAATCTGTGATCCCTGAAGTTTGGTGCCACCTTGTGTGACTCAAGTGTGATAGACTATCTAAATATTCATTTAATTATGAAAATCTGTCGTTATATATTCAGTGATCACTGGAGTTTTTTGCCTCCCTAGGGGAGTCCATCATGCCAGACCATCACATCATCTAATACTACACTTACTTCCTTACTTGTTAAACTAGGAAATTAAATGATAATTCACCACTTAATTAATTAATTAATTTAAAGTACAGGTAATGTTATGGACCATAAGTCCCTTTTGGAGTCAGATTTTGGGAGTTGATATAACATCATCTCATTACTTCATCATTTACCTATACAAATAGATCTTTACATCAGCGATATGTTTAGGACTTTGGTGCCATTTCGTCAGTGTTAATATAAAATGCCTTCTAATTTATTATCAATTTCGGGACCAATGCAAATCTAAATAATGCTGAGAAACCATGGGATCAAGCTCCTCTAAAGGGCAGATAATGAAGAGGGATATTTTATTTTCAAAAAAGAGAAAAGTTTTATTGTAGAGGCGATTAATTGTATTGTATCCATTTTAGGAATTAGAAAATTGAAGCATTGAAAATAGTTTTAAAATACTCATCATTGTATTTGAATGGCATTATGATGCTTTCGTTTTCATACCTATGTCACTATAGGCATTTTGTAGCTTGAGAGACAGGTAAATATGTAGAACCCAAAAGAAAGAGCCCTGCTTTGTTTTTGTGAGAAACTAGGTGAGGCTGTAAGGTTAGTTCTTCTTTAGGTATGCTCCTTTTAGCATGTGGGAGGGGCACTAGAATCTGAAAGAATGTTGGTTCATAAATGTCGCCTGGCAACCCGTCTTGCATACTGTATCCTATTATCAAGGAACAAGTACCAGAGAGCAGTTTCGAGAAAGTACATTGGGACATTATAGTCTCCCAAGAAAACTATCTCCTAAGTCCCTTTTGGAGTCAGATTTTCGGAGGTGACCATGTAATATCATCTCATTAATTCATCATTTAGCTATGAAAATATACCTTTACATCAGCGATAGGTTTAGGACTTTGGAGCCATCTCGTCAGTGTTAATATAAAAGGCCCACTAAATAATTTTCAATTTAATTTTTTAAAAACGTCATTATTCCAGTAAGAGATCAGTCTGACTACTCCATGTGGGATTTAAGTATGCGCCACCATGTCTTTATGCAATTATTTTTCATTATACATTAATTATTTAAATCGATAAAGATGTTGTTCTTCTTGACTGGAGTAGGGCCATTCCTCCATGGGAGCTAATAATGTGGCATGTTTTAATTATCTAAGTAGTCCTTCCTTGACAATCACTGGAGTTTGGATCCACCCTCTGAAAGAGAAGTATGGAGGACTATCCAATTATTATCTTATTTAATTGCATAAGTAATGATGGTGTCATCCATCATTTGGCTGCTGTGGCATTGACAGAGCAGGAGATAGGTACCAGAAGCAGTGCCCAGAGAATGGGGGACACTGCCTTATACAGTGACTACTGATTATGTAATAGTAGATTTTTAACAATCGAATGATTACACGATTTAAAAAAAAAAACTGTACTGTTTCGCATCATCGGTTTCAGAGAGGTTGCAACAGAACTGACCCATGAAGGACACAGTGACCACCGATTTTAAAAATGGAACAACTGAATAATCTCCTGATCAGGGAATCTCATCTAATGAACTCTCTCGGGATGATAACATGACACACCACCAACAATAAAACAATCCAAATAACCATATTAGAAAGCAGGGTACAGTACTTAATACAGAACAGTCAATTGAGGAATCCAAAATGACTGAAATAAACATAAGACACTTCTCAAAATCCTTAATCATCAGCCTAATGCAAATCTAAACAACCCTGAGAAACCATGGGATCAAGCTCCTCTAAAGGTAAGAGAATGAAGAGGAGTTTATTTTATTAACAATAAAGAGAAAGGGATTATGGTACAGGAGATTAATTGTATTGTTTCCATTTGAGAAATTATAAAATTGAAGCATAGAAAACAGGTTTAAAATATTCATCATTGTACTTGAATGGCACAATGATGCTTTTGTTTTCTTGCTTATGTCACTATAGGCATGTTGTAGCTTGAGAGACTGATAAATATGGAGAAATCAAATGAAATAGCCCTGCTTTTTTTTTGTGAAAAACTCAGTGAGGCTGTAAGTTTAGTTCATCAGTGGGTATACTCCTTTTAGCATGTGGGAGGGACACTAGAATGTGACAGAATGCTGGTTCATAAATGATGTCTGGCAACCCTGCTTGCATTCTGTATCCTGGTATCATGGGCCACGGACCAGAGAGGAGCTTCGAGAAAGTTTTATCATGGGACATTACAGTCTCCCAAGATAACTCTCTCCTAAAACTTTTCATGACAGCATTTGATTCGCCTAAACAAGTCATAGCCACACCTCTGGAGGTGTGCCTACAGCTTTTACTGGATACCAAATTCTAGATTACCTAATCATCAGAGAACGTAGTCTGTGGAGAAACAGTTCAATGTCTTCTGTTTATGAATACTCTCTCTTCTAAGAAGAAAAACTATGGAAGAAAATATAATAAGACTCACAATTATTCATCAATAGGTGAGTTTGCCATTGTTGACTTCCTTCAGGATGGTGATAATCCATTTGTTAGAGTAGACTTAGTGATTATTGGATTTCAGTCCATCTCTTTTGAGACAGCCGTCCAACATTAAATGTGTGATATCTTCTAAAAACCCTGCATAAACAATGACAGTTCAGCATTTCAACATGTTACTACTCTGCTCTGCGATTAAATAAGGGATGGACCTGAGAGTTTCCCACAATCATGTGGGAGTGAACAGATAGTCAATTGTGTGGAGTTTGGCAGACCAATTCATCCTCTGATTATGTTGTTATTTGATTATTAAAATAGGACATTAGATAATCCATGATCAGTGGATTGTGGTGACGCGATGTGGGAGGCGATTGTAATAGACCATCTTAATATCAATTATGTAGTTAAAATATTTAAATTAATCACGAAAGCATCGTACAAGAGCCTGGTTTGGAGCCACCTTAGGGAAATGGATGATGTTACATGAACACATTGTTTGATTATTTAACTATATAAAACAATGATTATATCATCCATGACACCTGGAATCTGGTGCCACTGATCATCTAATTACATGATTAATGTATTTAAATTGACAATCTGTGTTATTCCCAAGATAATGTAAATATGTGTATAGTTATGTAAACAACAATCCTCCATTCCATGAAGAGACTTCTAACGCTCCCTCTTGTGGAGTTAATGTGCAATATCATCACATTTCATGATTCATTGACTCAATTGATGATGATGATATCCTTCAAGACTGGAGTCTGGCCATGCTTCCCTGCCAGTAAAATGCTACATCCTCTGTTTATTGTGACAGTTAGCTATTACTAACTTCTTTAATTCTTTAAATTATGTAAACGACAGACAGTGCCATCACCAATTACGGTTAGGGTGCAAAAATCTGTCAGGGACAAGGTTAGGAAAGTTGTAGAAATGGGCAGAGCATTTTCTGAATGATCTGTGCATCTCCCAGAGTATGAGGGATGGTATATGATTGAGTGCAGGAGGTTGCACGGTGCCTTCAGAGAAGTACAAGGACTTCACCAAGGCTGGCACGGTGGTCTGGGTGTTGACTACCTGCTGTTCCTCCACATCTTCACATCGGTTGTGATCTACCATGAGAAGAAGTAGTGGCACTAGGAGGTCAGCACCATCACCGAGACCTGGCAAAAGGATGACGACTCGGAACACAGAAGAACATCTCTCTCTCAGCTATGCTGTTGATGCCCTTGCTGCAGCCATCTTTTCAGCTGTTATCAACATTGTGGCTACTACTGCGACGCCAGGCTTGGGCCCATTACTCTCGTCCTGCCGCACCACAACAGAGATTCAGGCGCCTGTGATGATGTCAGGCCAACAGAATTCGTCAGGCAAGACAGTATGATTATCTGACGATTAACTGATGGCATTTTAAAAATGCGTGATCACAGCATACATTTTCATATTTGGCAAGTCTGCCCAGGAATTGGTGATAAAAATGATGTCAACAGCTTACATATTTAAAGATGTAATTATTAAATTCTTTCATTATTTAATCTGTGATCCCTGAAGTTTGATGCCACCTTGTGTGACTCAAGTGTGACAGATGATCTAACTATCTGATTATTTCATTACTCAAATCTGTATTTTCTACTCCAGCAAGAGCCTCCTTAGGGGAGACCAATTTATCAGACCATCACATCATCTAATACTACACTTTCTTCTTTAACTGTTAAACTAGGAAATTAAGAAATAATTCATCATTTAATTTACATATTTAAAATCCAGGTAATGTTATGAACCATAAGTCCCTTTTGGAGTCAGATTTTGGGAGGTGACGATGTAACATCATCTCATTACTTCATCATTTAGCTATGAAAATACATCTTTACATCAGCAATAGGTTTAGGACTTTGGTGCCATCTTGTCAGTGTTAATATAAGAGGACCACTAATTAATTATCAATTTAATTTTTTAAAAACATCATTATTCCAGGAAGAGATCAGTCTGACTACTCCATGTGGGATTTAAGTATGCACCACCATGTCATTATGTCATTATATATTAATTATTTAAATTGATGAAGATGTTGTCCTTCTTGACTGGAGTCGGGCCATTCCTCCATGGGAGCTAATCACGTGGCATGTTTTAATTATCTAAGTAGTACTTCCTTGACAATCACTGGAGTTTGGTTCCATCTTAGGAAAGATAAGTATGGAGGACTATCCAATTATTAACATATTACTTGCATAAGTAATGATGGTGTCATCCATCATTTGGCAGCTGTGGGATTGACACAGCAGGAGATCGGTACCAGAAACAGTGCCCAGAGAATGGGGGACACTGCCTTATACAATGATTACTGATTATGTAATAGTAGATTTTTAACAATCAAATGATTACATGATTTTAAAATACTATACTGTTTCGCATCATCAGATTCTGAGAGGTTGCAACAGAAATGACCCATGAAGGACACAGTGACCACAGATTTTAAAAATGGAATAGATGAATAATCTCCTGATGAGGGAATCTCATCTAACTGTCAGGCTGATAAGTTGACACATTACCAACAATAAATAACTCTAAATAACCATATTAGAAAGCGGTGTACAGGACTTAATAGAGAACAATCAATTGAGGAATCCAAAATGACTGAACGAAACATAAGACACTGCTCAAAAATACTTAATCCTAAGCCTAATGCAAATCTAAACAACCCTGAGAAACCATGGGATCAAGATCCCCTAAAGTTAAGAGAATGAAGAGGAGTTTCTTTTTTATGCAATAAAGAGAAACGGATTATAGTAGAGACGATTAATTGTATTGTTTCCATTCTAGAAATTAGAAAATTGAAGCAGACAAAACAAGTTTAAAAAGTCATCATTGTACTTGAAAGGCACAATGATGCTTTAGTTTTCATGCTATGTCACTATAGGCATGATGTAGCTTGAGAGACTTGTAAATCTGGAGAACTCAAAAGAAAAAGCCCTCACTGACTCCTACATGATTGTGGGAAACTCCCAGGTTCATCCCTTATTTAATAGGAGAGCAGAGTCTTGAAATGTTTAAATGCTGAAATTTCATTGTGTGTGCAGTGTTTTTAGAAGATCCTACATATTTCTTGTTGGACGGCTGCTTCAAAAGAGATAGACTGCAATCAACCAATCCCTAAGTCTTCTCTAACAAATGGATTATCACCATCCTGAAGGAAGTTAACAATGAAAAACTCACCTTTTGATGAATAATTGTGAATCTTATTATCCTTGTTTCCATAGTATTGATTCTTAAGAGAGAGAGAATTCATAAACAGAAGAAATTGAATGTTCTCTGATGATTAGGTAATCTAGAATTTGGTGACCAGTAAACACTGTAGGCAAACTTCCAGACATTAGGCTATGACTTGGTAGGGGAATCAAATGCTGTCATTGAAAGTTTTAGGAGATAGTTATCTTGGGAGACTGAAATGTCCCATGATAACACTTTCTCGAAGCTGCTCTCTGGTCCTTGGCCCATGATAACAGAATACAGAATGCAAGCAGGGTTGCCAGGCAACATTTATCAACCAACATTCTGTCACATTCTAGTGCCCCTCCCACATGCTAAAAGGAGCATACCAAAAGATTAACTAACCTTACATCCTCACCTAGTTTCTCACAAAAACAAAGCAGGGCTCTTTATTTGGGTTCTACATATTTACCTGTCTCTCAAGCTACAACATGCCTATAGTGACATAAGCATGAAAACGAAAGCATCATAATGCCATTCAAGTACAATGATGAGTATTTTAAACCTTATTTCTATGTTTCAATTTTCTAATTCCTAGAATGGATACAATACAATTAATCGCCTCTACCATAAATCTTTTCTCTTTTTTGAAAATAAAATAATCCCTCTTCATTCTCTGCCCTTTAGAGGAGCTTCATCCCATGGTTTCACGGCATTGTTAAGATATGCATTGGTACAGAACAGTCAGGCCCAGGGCCAGGGCCAGGGGCCCAGGGTCAGGGCCAGGGTCGGGGGCCCATGGCCAAGTCCAGGGCCAGGGGGCCAGGCCCAGGGCCAGGGCCAGGGGGCCAGGCCCAGGTCAAGGGCCAGGGGGCCATGGCCAGGGCTAGGGCCAGGGCCAGGGCCAGAGCCAGGGCCAGGGCCAGGGCCAGGTCTGAAATTAAATTGATAATAAATTAAATTGATAATAAATTAAATTGATAATGAATTAGTAGGCATTTTATGTTAACACTGACGAAATGGCACCAAAGTCCTAAACATATCGCTGATGTAAAGATCGCTTTATATAGCTATATGATCAAGTAATGAGATGATGTTACATCCACTCCCAAATTCTGACTCCAAATGGTACTTATGGTCCATAATATTATCTGTATTTTAAATTCATTATTTAAGTGATGAATCATCATTTAATTTCCTAGTTTAACAGTTAAGAAAGTAAATGTAGTATTCGATGATGTGATGGTCTGGCATGATGGACTCCCCTTAGGAGGCTCAAAACTCCAGTGATCACTGAATACATAATGACAGATTTTCATAATTAAATGAATAAACTTTAAACCAGTGAATGGTGTTTTATGTGTGAAGCCTAAATGATTGTTTAATACTGAATGGTCATTGAGTTCTTAATCATAGATATGAGCAAAAAAATGAATGAATAAAGAGATAATTTCTCATAATTAACCCTTAGAGAGATAACAAATCAATATCAACATTGATTTAAAGAAAAAAAGGAATGAAGGAAGAAAGAAAGGAAGGAAGAAATCACAAGAGACAATTTAAAACCAACAAGGTGGATCCAGACTCCACTCTTGCTGGAGTAGAAAAAGACAGATTTGTATAATGAAATAATCAGATAGTTAGATTGTCTGTCACACTTGAGTCACACAAGGTGGCACAAAACTTCAGGGATCACAGAGTATATAATGAAAGAATTTAATAATTATATCTTTAAATATGTAAGTTGTTGACCTTTTTTTATATCTTCAAATCCTGGGCAGACTTGACAGATATGGAAATGTATGCTGTCATCAAGGATTTTTAAAATGCCATAAGTTAATCGTCAGATAATCATACTGTCTTGCATGATGAATCCTGTTGGCCTGACATCATCACCAGCAACTGAATCTCTGTTGTGGTGCTGCAGGACCTGAGATAATGGGCCATTCCTGGCTCAGAAGTAGTAACCAAGATGTTGCTATCAGCTGAAAAGATGGCTGCAGCTGGGGCATAACCAGCATATCTGAGAGAGAGATGTTCTTCCGTGTTGTGGGTCGTCATCCTTTTGCCAGGTCTCGGTGATGGTGCTGACCTCCTAGTGCCACTACTTCTTCACATGTTAGATCATAACCGATGTGAAGATGTGGAGGAACAGCAGGTAGTCAACACCCAGACCACCATGCCAGCCTTGGTGCAGTCCTTGTACTTCTCGAATGGCCCTGAGCAATCTTCTGGACTCAATCATCCAGCATCCTTTTTATTATGGGAGATGCATAGATCAATCAGAAAGTGCTCTGCCCATGTCTACATCTTTCCTAACCTTGTCCCTGACAGATATTTGCACACTAATCATAATCGGTGCTGTCTGTCACTTACATAATTTTAAGAATTAAATAAGTCAGTAATAGCTAACTGTCACAATAAATAGGTGATGTAGCATTTTACTGGCAGGGAAGCATGGCCAGACTTCAGTCACGAACGATGTCATCATCCGCAATTAAATCAGTGTATCATAAAATGTGATGATATTGCACATTATCTCCACAAGAGATAGCTTTACAGGTCTCTTCATGGAATGGAGCATTTTTGGTTTACATAACTTTATAAATATTTACATTATCTTGGGTATTAACATAGACTGTCAATTTTAATTCTTTAATTATATAATTAGATGATCTGTGGCACCAGATTCCAGGTGTCATGGATGATATAATCATTGTTTTATATAGTTGAATTACCAAACAATGTGTTCATGTATCATCATCCACTTCCCTAAGGTGGCTCCAAACCAGGCTCTTGAACGATGCTGTCATGATTAATTTAAATATTTTAACTACAAAATTGATATTTAGATGGTCCATAATAATTGTTTCCCATATCGTGGAATCCACTGATCATGGATTATCTTATGTCCTATTTTATTAATCAAATAACAACATAATCAGATGATGAAATGGTCTGCTATACTTGAAACAATTGACTCTCACTGACTCCAACATGATTGTGGGAAACTCCCAGGTTCATCCCTTATTTAATTGGAGAGCATAGTCGTGAAATGTTTAAATACTGAAATTTCGTTTTGTATGAAGGGTTTTTAGAAGATCCTACACATTTCATGTTGGATGGCTGCCTCAAAAGGGATGGACTGCAATCCAATAATCCCTAATTCTACTCTAACAAAAGGATTATCACCATCCTGAAGGAAGTTATCAATGACAAACTCACCTTTTGATGAATAATTGTGTTGAACTAAATTTCCTTTTTTACCTGTTTGTCACAGGAACTACAGATAATCAGGAAAGAAAAGCAGGGACCACGTCTCAAAAAAAGATAAATGATCTTTCTCGTGGTAGAATGCTGGATGATGGCTCCATGAATGTAGAATTTTATCCCTGAAATTCAGAGCAAACACTTGGCAAATGCATCATAATGAGAAAAATAGTCTTCATGGAAAATTGAATATTTACAGAGGAATACATCTTCTGTAAGCATATAAAAAATAAAACAAAACAAAAACCAACTGCAGTAATGAAGGTTCTCTGCATGAAAAAGAATATAGGATGAATCTCTCCATATATGTAGAAAGTGAATTTATTACGATGTCTCACAAGCTGTGATATATTTTTTAGTCCAACAATGGTTGCCTACCAATGGCAATCTGAAGAGTACAGCAGTTTTTTAGTTTATCAGTATGGATGTGTCAGCTGGTCATTATGCATCAAAATTCCAAAAAAATAGGCTCTAATGGTAGTGAAGGAAGAAATTTGGTACCAAGAGCTAGGGTAAGTAGCCAAAGAGGGAAAGCTTCCTCCTTCAATACCATTTATACATGTAGGCTACCACCAGAAGGTTGATCTGTTCCTTTATGTGACTTTGTTCTGTTTTGTTTTTCAGGGTTTTTCTGTGCAGGACTTAAACTCATTCTGTGGATTTTGCTGGACACAACCTAAGCAAAATCAGGCAGCCTCCTGTGTCCTAGGATTAAACATTTGCACTGCCACCAAGCAGTTAAAGGTAGATCTTATCATCTGTTCGCATACAAGGCTTCTGTATGGCTGTGGCAGCCCTGGAATATATTCTGCCAGTCTGAAGTTTCTCAACTCCTAAATGGGAATCCATTCCAACTTGGCATGAGTTCAAAGTGCTCCAATAACTCTTATTGTCCTTAAGACATTATCTTTCCTGCTACAGGACACCTGTTCCTTGATGATGAATATCTCGTATCTAAATAGCAATGACTTGGGAGTAGACAGGTTAACCACCCAGAAGTAAGGGAGGAAGTGCAGCACTGGGGTGCCTGAAGGCACATAGTATGTGCAATTATGGAGTGCCTTTAGCATTAGTGGAAGCAATTTCTGTTTTCCCTTTATACATATTAATAGATGTCCCCTTCCATTGCCACACCTTTGTTTGACTACTTAAGTTTGGTGTAAGAATAAAATGGAGCTTTCAGTATTGACTGAATCTGCCTTCCTGACATCATATTATGTCTCTGTCTTCCTTTCATCAATGATAGCTTGTCTTCCACTTGTCCACACTCAGTGACTGAGGAATGGACATGGGACTGAGCTGCTGTTTCTGATTACAGTCCTATAAACTCCAGTCCACAACACTTTGTTCCACACATCCTGGAGAATTGAGTTTGATCTGCAACTTAAAAATGCTGGAACTCACTCAGGCAGCATGAGCAACCCCGTGGCATATGCAATTATTCCACAACATAGCTTATTGTGCTGTGGATGTGAATATAAGTAATTATTACTTCAAATTCCATGTTCTTCATGCCATCAGTATTTGCCCATGGGTGCTTCAACTTGAAGTACTGCCTTCAAAATGGATTATGCAAAGATGCTATAAAATACCATGGCAAAGACATTTTTACCAGAAAAAGAAACAGAACAAATTCTGTTGTATGTGTGTGTCTGTAAATTGATTACCAGTTTTTAGACAATGATATTTGTACAGAGATCATAAGTCAAGATTGTGGGGTCAACTTTTGGCCTACTACCACGGCAACTATAGACTCATAAAATTCTCATTTTCCAGGGGGTCAAATTATAGAAAAAGTCTTGAGTCTTGAAAATGTCTCTATGAAAGAAACATTGACTTCTTATATGACCACCTTATAGCAGAAACAGGAACCGAGTATATGGGAGTGCTTTAGAGATGGGAAAAATTCCATATTTAGCTTTCTAATTTTCTTTTGCATATATTTGCATTCTAAGCCTATTATGACCCTTGATATAGATTATTTACTGTTTTCTTTTTTGTTTTCATAAGTGTTCAAAATGAATATATATGCTTTAATTATCAATAATTTTACTTTTGTATTTTTTCTCTTCTTTTTAAGAATAGTATTACTGTGATATCCTGTCTTAAATAGAATTCACATTATAGATTAGTCTGTCCTAGATCTTGAGAGATATCTGTCAATCTTGAATCCAGAGTGCTGCTATTGTAGTTTGGCTTGTCAACAGATAGACTGTCTTATTTTTGTGATTTTTGCAATTCAGTATTTTGGGAGGGATCCCCATCCTGATTCCAAATAAATAACACACTGGAGATTATTCTTACTTGTTAATACCTGTACTTGCTTACCTTGACTTTTTTTTTTTGCTCAATTTTTTAACTTTAAGTTACCCCATCCACCTTTGGCCTCTGTGATTTTTTTTTTCATTCCTTACTTCTATGTATCTTACTTTTATTTAATCTTGCTCTGTCTTAAGATACCTGTATGTGCTTTCCTTGCCCCTTCATCTATTCTGCTGGAGTTCTCATATTCATTCTGTGCTGCACTTCTCATATTTATTTATTCTATCTGCCTTCCAGCCCTGCCTATCCTTTCTTCTGTCTTGTTCTTGGTCAGTCAGCACTTCATTAGACCATCAGGATGCTCTAGACATTCAAATAACCACAGCTTCCTAGAGCTAAATAAACTCAACAACACCTTTCCCACCATCATTTAAAATATGTTCATAGGCATAAAGAGATTAACATATACTAAAATAAAATTTCACAACATCACCTCTTTGAGATTAGCCAGAGTTTGATGCTCAGAGTTCTTAAAGATATTTGGGTTTGTTACTCATTTAAATATTTGGAGTGAATTCTGCCTTGGAAGACATATTAAAGCTGTATCTCCATAATTATAGAAAATGTTTCTGAGACAGCACTCTTTTGTCAGCTCAGGTGACTTTTGTTCCCAGCCTTTTATTCTCCAGATCAATGGACTTACTTCCCTCTTATTTTACAAACTAAATACTTAAATTAATGGGCTGTACTATCTCTGAGTTTTCAAATTACAAATTTGAGTCCAGTAGTCATATGTCGATTGCAGTTACCAGAAAAGGAATTCTGTGTGGAACATGTCTCCAGCATTCAAATCAAAATAGAAGGAATAGTTTCTAGTATACATTGAAGGGGGAAATGGTAGGCAACCAGCTGCTGGAGTTACCATAATGGAAAAGGCCCAGAATATAGCAGAGTTGTGATTTCATAATTTCCAAGTATTGGGATTGTGGTTGTCTGTACCAAGGCCACTGTGGATTTGTTTACAATGTTTTTGAGTTGTTCTGCATTCCTCTTGTGATTTATTGTCTGATTATCCTCCTTCAACATTTGTATACTTCCTCTAATAACCAAATCCATTGGTTCACATTAGCAAGGTATTTGCTGTTGAGTGTGGCACAAATCTCCAGCCAAACTGGGATAAGTTTCTTCTTCTTCACATGTAGCACATGACTTTGAACAATGCTGTCTTATAATTTCTTCTCACAATTCCCTGTCACTCATGTCTCCTTAGCAGCCTGCAGTCATTTTTTTCCATGTGAATGAAAACTGACAGAATTGATGTGTGCACAGTTTATGGTGGGAAGTTTAAACTACTCAGTATTCACTTTCCAATTAGGATGGACTTCCATATAGATGTTTAGAATCAGAAAACACAGATATATATGATTCATAATAGTAGCAGTTATGAGGTAGTAGTAAAAGCAATTTTATAGTTGTGTTGTTGCCAGAACAGGAAGAACCAACTGTATTACAGTGACACAGCATTAGGGAACTTAGGAACAAGTTGTTTATACTAATGAGTCCTGTGGCTCAGGCTTGCCTGACACTATTTAATTGATGAGTTGTTTGTAATTTTAATCCAGACTCTGGTGCTTTGTCCTGGGTAGACAGTTTTGCATTGCTTCCATGCAGGACACTCATTGTTTTGTGAAATAGAAAATACCACAAGAGATGTGTTTCTTCTAATCCCTCTGATTTTATGAGGGACTTACCCATGAAGAGGGACCTGTGTATGAACTGAGTTCAGTGACCAATGCAATGGTGGTCACAGTACAAAAAGGGAGGGGGAAAGAAGAAGTTTTGTTCCCTGCTTTTGTTGTAGTTGGCATTAGCACTAGGAACTGCGGAAATCAATTTTTTTTTCATGATGTCATAGCTTTCACAGTTAAGTGTCCTTGGTCTTACACAATCCTTGCAGTTTTATGAGGTCCCATTTATTAATTGTTGGTCTGTTCAGGAAGTTGTCTCCTTTGTCAGTTTTCCACACTTGGTCTTGTTTTTGTTTTAGTGTGTCTGATTTTCTGTTGGGAAAATTAACACACTTGGCCTTGAGTCTTGTGCAGGTGGATGTAAATGAATCTATTTCAATTCTTCATATAAAAATTCAGTTTTACCTGCACCATTTTGGAAGGTGCTATTGTTTTGTTTTTCCATTTTTTATTTCTGAATTTCCTCATCAGAATTCAAATGTCCATCCACCTGTTTTTTGATTATATGCCATGGTCTTTAATTCATTCCATTGTTGAACATGTTTGTTTTCTGGACAGAGCCATGCTATTCTTTTACTGTTGAGTTGTTTTACCTATGCTTTTTGTTTTTCACATGAAGGAACAAACTGTATTTTCTAAGGTTTTAATGAAGTTTGTTGTAATTTTTATGGGTATTGTGGTGAATCTGTAAATTGTTGTTAGAGGGATGGCCTTTTGACTGGGTTAATGCTACTGATCATGAGCATTAGAAATCTTTACATCTGCTCATATCTTCTTCAAACTCTTTGTTCATATACTTAAATGTGTTTCACATGCATTCTTACACTTGCTTTATTGGTATTACTTGAACATATTTTATATTATTTGAGGCTGTTGTGATGACTGCTGTTTCCTTTATGTCTTGCTTAGGCTGTTTGTTGTTTTTACATGGAAGTACTACTATTTGTTTGTTGTTTGGTTGGTTGCTTGCTTTATTGCTACTGTGCTACACAGTCAATTTAGTGAAAGTGTTTATCACCTGTTCTTCCCTTGCTGAGTTTTAATGGCGTTGATGTGTACCTGTAAGTAATAATAGTCCAGCATCTTCCTTTCCAAATTATATTCCATTGATATCTTTCAATGATTCATTGCTCTAACTAGTACCTCAATTAGAATATTGAGTAGATATAGAGTTTACTACCTTGCCTTGTTGTCCAGGTTTATCAACCTTACTTTGAATTTATCTCTCTCTCCTCTTTTATAGAGGATTATATTTACTGTTTTTTTGTAGATGTACTATTACACCCTATGTCAAATGAGGCCTCTTTTATTGGATTGCATGATCTTTTTATAGTGTTCTTGGAATCTGTTTGTAAGGGTTTTTATTTGTTCACCTATGCTCATGAGAGAAATTGGTCTCTAATTATCTTTATAGTTCCCACAACTCTGGACATTTGTGCTGAGTTTGTTTAATGACCTCAAGGTCATCAGGCAGTATTGCTATGGATTTTTGAAATTGGAATCCCCAGAAAGTGTCTACCTGGTTGAAATATTCAAATTGTTAAGGGCTATCCAGAAACACAAATATCCACTGTACCATGCATTAGGTTCAAGATATATGATGTAGTAACATCTGACATAAATTATCTATGATTATTTGAAAAAAGAGCCTGAACACATGGATATTTGTGTGCCTGTGGCATCATAAAATAAATTGGGTAAAGTTTCATTTGTTTTTATATCATGGGATACGTTGAGGAGTACCATTTGTAACTCTTCTTTGAGTCTGGTAAAATCCAATGGTAAAACAAACTTGCACTCAGCTTTTGTTTATTTATTTATTTATTTATTTTTAGTTGAGAGGCTTGTAATGATTCATTTTATTTCATTATGGGTAATAGGTCTCTATTTAATTTCTCCATGCTGTTTTCATTGAACTTTGATATGTGGTACCTACCAAGAAAAATATATATTTCTTTACTATTCCCACTTTGGGTGAATGAGGTGTTTTTAAAGTGTTTTCTATGGTGTTGTTGATTACTGTTATGTCCCCTTTTAATTTCTGAATTTATTAATTGTTATATTATCTCTGTATCTCTAAGTTAATTTTGATAATGTTTCGTCCATCTTGTTGATTTTTCAAAAAATATGTTTTTCTTTGAATAATTTTATTTTTCTTTGTTTCTATTTTGTTAATTTTAACCCTGATTTAATAGCTTCTTGCTGTCTAATCCTCTTGGGTATATTTCCCAATCTTGTGTTTGGGGCAATATCAAATGTCATATTGGTGGAGTTTTTCTTTGAATAGGAATTGTTCTTCCCCATCTCCTTTGATTAATTTTTCTTTGAAGCCTATTTTGATAGATACAAAAATCACTCAACAAGTTTACTTGCAAACTTGCAAAGTTTACTTGAAAAAACTAGTAAATACGTTTTAAAAGTACATGGGAGAAGAAATGGAATCAGTTAGAGATGGGGAGGGTCAAAGAGGAGAGTATTGTGGGAAGAAAACAAACAAGGAAGCACATAATCACACGTATATAAAGATGACACGATGAAACCCTATACCCTGTATTTAAACTAAACCAAAATTTAAAATTATTGGCCTTTAAGGTAGATCATTGGGAAATGGCACTTCTCACAAAACTGGACAACCTGAGTTAAATTCCAGTGACCCAAAGTGAAAGAAGCTAGAACCATCTCCAGAGAGTTTCCTTGGATTGTTAAAGTCTGTGTGGTAGCACATGTGCACAGGCATGTGCTTGACAACAAAAACAAAACAAAAATAAAACCATATAATTAAAATTATACAAGAAAAAACATTTTAATTACAAATATGAATTAGGAATAGTACAACTAGGTCTGAGGCAAAGAGTAAGTACTGCTATTGTCAAATACCTGTGTTCATTTCCCAGTATCCATGTCTATTGACTTATAACAACCTATAACTCCAGTTCTATGTAATCCAGTGTTCTTTTGTGTCTTCTTCAGGCAGTCATAGGCATTGTATACATTCCTGCAGACACAATTCACATAACAAAAGCAAATATTTTTAGTAAAAGTTATGAAAGAATAAACTCAACAAAGTATCAAGATGCAAACAGGCCAGATTAGATAGGGAAATTGGGATAAAATCATTTTCAGAATCCAGTCTAGAGTATATGAGTTAAATGTGTGAGATTCATGGTGGGGAGAATAGTCCCCAAAAGTGGTCTTCTGTTCTACAAACACACACACACACACACACACATACACACACACACACACACTCACATGCACACACCTGCATGCTTGCACACACACTCACACACACACACATAGACACACATACCATATGGGAATGTCAATACACACAACATGGGGAGAAAGACTTGAGCGATGCTTATTAAAGTTTAATAACACTGCACCAGAAACATGCCTTGGTGGAGAAAAAAATAATCACCCATCAAATAGGAAATCCCATGCAAAAATTATTGTACATGACAGACACAATGCAAACATTTTCCCCCACTGGCAAAAAAAAAAAAAAAAAAAAAAAAGAAAAAATTCCTTAGCCCAAGGCTTGAAGAGTAGGAAGACAATTAGGACACATGGGGTATTTTGTTCATCATTTTGAGGGATACATAAAAGGATGTATGTTGCAGTGGTTTTTTTGTTTGCTTTTCCAGACTTGTTTTCTCTCTGAATCTCAGGCTGTCCTGAAGATCATTTTGTTGACCAAACTAGCCTCAAATAGAAACAATTCCCTCTGCTTCCTGAGTGCTGGAATTAAAAGCCCTGTGTCACCACACTTACAGCTAGTTTCCTTTATAACATTTTATAATATGAACGTTTTGTAAATAACAGGGGAAATGATAACACACAGAAAAGTATGTGCTGCCTAATAATGATTGATTTATTGGATTCTCCCTCCCCCTAGGCAACCTGGCCCTATTCCTACTCCCAAAATCTCCTCTTCCTGCCCTGGTGGTTTCTCCTTAGCACCTGACTGTCACTCCATACAAGTCCTCTTCAGGGCCACTATCTTCTTCTTATGAAACTGTAGTGAGATGGTCCTTGTGTAGCACTGACCACACCCACTGGGGGGTGGAGCCATGGGCAGAAGTGACCTGTGGTAGGAGGTCTTAGGGGGCCAAGTATGGCACTCTTTCTGGCATGACTCGGACAGGAGAGGATCGGGTTGAATTTCCTGGTGCTCATCTGTCTAGGTTGTAAGTTATTTCTCCCTGAATAAACATCTATTCAGCCTATTTCTTTATCCTGATTCTTATTTACCATGGTATCTGGTGTCAGAAGTGGGATTTACCTGGGTTTCGCCCCCCAGGCAGCAGAAGCCGCCCCCTTCCCCCACCTTCCCCAATGGGCAGGGTTTAACCAGGTGGACTCACCACAGCTTTGGGACATTTGCCTCTTCCTTACTGCAAAGGAGATCTTTGCCGCTAAAGCAGACCTGAGAAGGCACGTACTACTTAACATTTTTTGCCCATTTCTGCATGGTACTTTGCATTTGCGCAGAGCCGCCCGGTGGCACCCGCCCGGCTTGCATGCGTTTCGTCTTGTGTTACAAGTAACTCCATAAGTCCCCTTTTAACAAAATTCTGCTTGTCATAGTTTGTTAAGAGCTATTCTACAGGGACCAGAATCAGAAGGATCGTCTGCTGCCGGACAATATTTGGCAGCACACTTCTAGGCAGAACCGGAATAAGACGGGCCTCGGTGGCTAGGCGCTATTTGGTGACAAACCTCCAGGCGTAGCTACCACAAGCTGAGATATATTACTAAAAGCTTCAAAGTTCCAGGACAGCAGAATTACACCTAAGGTAATTGTAACATCCTTTGCAATTTAAGATGATATAAAATCTGAGATAAATTGTTCCATAACTATGACAGATAATTTTACTATGCAGAACATTAGGAATTATTTTACTTCATATGTAGAAGGGATTTTAGCAAAAGAAACTTATGACTGGACCAATATATACTTTTATTTTGTAATAGCAATGGGTTTCATCATTAACATGATATTCTTAAAAAAATGGTTTGAGATTACAGCAAACAATAAGGAACTTGTACAAACCATAGGACACTTAGTAACAAGGATTCAAACATTGAAAATGATAAAATTCAAAGCATAGAGACAAAGATTCAAAACATTGAAAATGATAGAATTCAAAGCATAAAAAGTATAGAAAAAAAGGTTCAGAATATTGAAGATGGCATTGGCGAGCTGAAAGGTATAATTTGTTTCATGTCAGATACCTCAATAACCAAAACAAAAACAATACAATACATTAACAAACTAACAGAAACAGCTCGCTCCTGGTCGGAGGAAGGTACTAATAAGTTTAAAAAACTGAAACATCAGATAGAAAGACTAGATGACAGAATCTCTTCCATGTCTGAGGATAATGGCAAGCTAACAGATAGAACATTGTTTCTGGAAGGCAGTTTACACGCCATTCAGATAATATCTAAGGATGATAAGATTAAAAACATAAAATCATTTGTAGTTGGAGAAAATAAGAAACTAACTAATACAATGAAGTCTCTAGACAGTTATTTGATTCAAGATGTTCAGACACTCAAAAAAACAATGGTGAATAGATTTCAGGCTTTAAAAGACCTTCAGTCTGATACATCAGAAGAAGAACTACAGGTAACAGGGCATGAAAAAGATTTAAAATTTTCCACACCATTTAGGGTCAGGGGAGCTTTCCCTGTATCTATTCATGAAAAGCCAACAACAAAAAAACATCCAAAAGGTGTCGTTACATATCAATGGAAACCAATACTTTTCCACAAGGAATAATAATGAATCCTAACAGCAGTCTTTGAACTCTCCGGAAAGAAGATGGGGTCCCACATCATCGTTTCCACTTGACTCAACCTTATGCATCTGAACTACAAACATCACCCTAAAACTGGTTTGAGACTGTTTTGCTCAAAACAACTCATGACTAGCTAGCTGTAATGGTGCACCTTTTTATTACACCCTGGCCAGAGTTTCAAATAAAACTACAGTCAAGAATTTTCTACCACACAATGACTAGCTACATATGTCACAGCCAGTTCTGTTGAGAAATTTGGTTGCTAAAAATTTTCTTCCTACAGGATCCATTGGAGCAATCATCGTCCCATTTCAGCAGGAAATAATCTTAAGATAACGACGCCCCCTTTCCCTACCCTTGGAATTTTGGGATAATAGTCATTGTCTTTGGGTTGGTTTTAGTTATTTGAGATTGGGTAATTCTTACACTCGGGTTTATCTTTTAGACAGGAATAGGGAATGGTTGGGAAGGGTATGGTTTAGATGGGATATAGGTAGATTAGCCTATTTTCTTAAGAATTTGAGTAAGAATGAGATAGCATTTTACAGCTTACATTGTTGTGTTTTCTTATATGGTAAGCTATGTAAAATTAAGTTTATATTTTGTTATATTGTGTTAAATATTTCCACTTACAATGTTTTATGCACATTATTTTTTACCATATTCTATGTATGTATACTTTTCTTGTATTCAAGACATTTTGTATATTGATACAATTTGGAATATTTATCTTGCTGCCCCTTATAGTTCTACCTCTTCTCTTGACACTTATACTCTACCTCTATTTTAGGGATTTAAATGTATGTATATGTAAATAGTTATATTATTTAAGTATATGTTCCTGCTTTACTCAGGAAAGTTTTAATCATTCTTTTTAGCTAAGTTCCTGAGTATTACAGATTATCTTCACTCACATTTCCTGTACCTATGAGATTAGTCAGATATAGATGCTTAATCTTCAATCACTTCATAGACATACAGAACATGTCACCAGAGGATCTAGGATACAAGGTGTCTTCTAAGAGATTCATATAAAGTCCCTCACAGAACTGGTAATGGACAAGTCCCCCAGAGTTATGGGGAAGAGGGGGGGCAGCAAATGGAGAGAGAAGTAGGAGAAAATGAGGGGGAGGAAAGGAAAACATGTGTGACCAGGAAGATTGAGCCTGGTTAGTAACAGAAGAAAGAGAGAGACAGAGACAGAGAGAGAGAGAACATAAAAGAGGGAGCCAATATTTGTTTGAAGATAAAATTGAACACAAAGAAAGGTCGAGAGAACTACAAGACTGCTCCCAACTAACAATTTGAGCTTCCCTGCAAAGGCTATCATAAATGACCTTCTCGGAGAGTGAGATCAACAACTAACTTATCCATGGAGCTCTCAACTAATGCCTGTTGGAAACAGAAGCAAACACCCATACATAAGCACTGAGTAGAAGTAGAACTCAGATGCAGAGGGAGAGGACAAGACCAGGCAGCAGAAACACATAGAGACAGCTTACCTGAACAAGGAGGAGCTAACAGGCCACCAGACTGATAGCTGGGAAGCCAGCATGGGACTGACTCAGCCCCCCCTGAATATGGGTCTCAGCCAGAAGGAATGAGCAGTCTAAGGGACCTCAGACAGTGGAGCCAGGATGTATCCCTGGAGCACAAAAGGACTTTGCAAACACATCCCCCATGGAGGGATAACTGCCTTAATCTACAGACAGGAGAGAAAACCTAGACCCTACTTCACATGACCTGTCAGACCTACATGACCCCTACTGGATGACATTCTCCTACATATGGAATTGGGGTGGGGGGATGGAAGGGAGGGTGGTTAGAGTGCATGTGAGAGGGCAGAGAGGATAAAAGGGAGGGAAGGAGGGATGGAGAGAGGAAAGAGGGAGGGAAAGAGGGAGGGAGGGACGAGAGGGAACTGGGATCAACATGTAAAATAATAAATTAAATTAAAAAAATGCTTTGTCTCCAAAATTTAAGTTGAAGGACATGTTACTGGGGAAAAGGATTTCTATTTTTGTTTCCACAGAAAATGAAAAGATGTGGATTTCTTCCAGACTAATGTCGTTTAATCATTCCAGACTGCCTGAATCAGAGTACAAGTTGATGCTACATTCAAAACAGCTGGAAAAAGCAGCCTTACAGACTACAGCCAGGATTTCTGAATCTTCGTTGAATCCCCTTGACAGCGCCCCTTACTACCCGGAAGTAGTTTGGAAAGAATGACGCCCAAAGTCCCAAATATTGTGTATAAATGTTTGTTTTCATTTAATTGGACTTTGTTACATAAAATAAAATAAAATAATTTAGGACTATCGTCTAAAATTAATAAAGCAATGCAAATGTTCTTTTCAATGCTGTTAACAGTTCACTGATCAGAGACAATGACTTTTATCTAAACACAGTAAACCAAGTCTCTGGTGCACTGACCACAGGCAGGTCAGAATAAGTGTTTTATGATCTCATGCTTCAAAAGAATTACTGGCATTTTATAATATGTCTGTAAATTTTGACCAAAATGTGTTCCTTGTAATTTCTGTATAAAAACCTAATACTCTAAGTGAAAAATCGCAGCAGGTGCAAACCTCCTCCAGTGTGTTTGTGTCTGTCTGTCAAGCCAAAGCCACTCCTGACCTGGTCATCGAGTTCTGTTACCCATGGAGACCCATCACCCACTAAGCAGTGTGCCATATGAGGTGTTATTGGCCTGGTTGTATAGGAACTTCTAACTGTCAGGAAATAATAGCAGGAACCACTTCCAAAAGATGATAATTTGTCTTTCTCTCATAAGAAAGCTTGATGATTATTCTATCACTGTAGGTGTTTTATTCATGAATCTCAGAAAAACTGCTTAACAAATGCAAAATTATAAAAAAAAGCATTCTTCATGGAAAGTTGAAAATTTAGAGAGGAATGGAGCTAGGAAGATTTTTGTTTATGAACACTACTGTTAGCCAGCACAACTTAGTCATTGAGCAGTTTTAAACTATCTGCATTATTCATGGATTCATGCTTCTCTACATACACAGGACTGGTAGGATTAATCTCTCCAAGCAGATGTTCTAGAATGTCTCAAAAGTTCTTTCTCAGTAGTTCAGCAATGTCTGCCTACCATGTGAAATCTTAAGAGTACAGTAGTTGTCTAGTTCATCAGGCTGGATGTCTCAACTTTTCTTCAATATATACTAAATTTTTTCAAAGAATGTGCCTCTATTGCTAGTATAGGAATGAAATTGTAGCCAGAATTAGGAGAAGTAGCCAAAAAGAGAGCTTCCTCATTTACCTATGCAGGCAAACACCAGATGATTCGATCCATATTAAAGGTGCATCAGATACTTCCTTATTTGTGTAGATTTGCATTGCTGTTTTCAAGAAAGGCTTTATCTTTGTAGTCCTGGAACTCATTCAGTAGACCTGGATATCCTCAAGTCATGAAAATCAGACAGCCTCAGCCTCAGGAGATTTGGGCTTAAGCATGTGCAGTGCCACCAAACAGCTAATGGTGGATTTCATCAACTTTTCCACAACAGTGTTCCTCTCTGTGTCTTGGGCGGTCCTAGCACTTATTCTGCATGTCTGACTTTAAGCTCAAAGAATTCTGCATGCCTCCGCAGGTGCTTCATCTCTTTGATTGGTCTTCCATGTTGAAATGCTGGATCTTTGTCAAGCAGCAATGGCACCAATGTACTACACACCATTATTTCACAACATAGCTTCATGTGCTCTTAATATGTAGAGATGGCTCAGCTGTTAAAGGCTAGGCTCACAACCAAAAACATAAGAGTTTGGTTCCCAGCAACCAGGAATATCTAGGCCCTGCTGGTCAGGGCAAGTGGTGCCCTACATGATGCTCCCTTCATTTAAATTTTTTGAATGTGGAAGCCTATGAGCAATCTGTCGCAGACAGATTCTGATATGATGAAACTCAAGAGACATTTACTCAAGTCAAATGGAAAGATCCATGCCTGACACTATGGAAAGAGCCCAAATTTCTCCTAATAGGGGGTTGAGAGGGGTAAGGGCATGTTTGTGTTTTCTTGCAGGAAGAAGATGAGGTCCAGTGGCTGCCAGACCATTTGGTCGAAATGTGTGGAACAGGAAAACTGGACCTGAGACCTCAGGAGTGCAATACCTCCTCTCTCTCTCTCTCTCTCTCTCTCTCTCTCTCTCTCTCTCTCTCAAGGGTCATTCTCTAGAAGAGTCAAGGCTTAAACCTATTGTTTTTACAACAAGGAGGAATTTGTGCAATAATCAAAGAGGAATGTTGCTTTTATGCTGATAAGACTGGCTTAATGGAAGACAGCTTAGATAGAATGCAGAAAAGTCTTGCTGAACGTAAATGGCAGTGGGAACAGGCCGAGTCCTAGTATAAAAATTGGATTTCCACCTAACCTTGGCTTTCTATCTTGTTTCCTTCTTTCCTGGGACCATTTATGGGATTGCTACTGATGATGACTTTTGGGCTTTGGGCATTCCAGAAATTAACTAAATTGATCAGAACTCAAATTGATTTCATGCTATTTCTGTACACTACCATCAGCTTTTGGAAAGGGAACAGGGCTCTTCTGAGAAACCTGATGAGGATGGTGACAGTGCCAGTCCTGAACCACCTAGACAAGGACTCGATTTCACAGGACTCGAACAACAGCGGACCTGGTTCTGTAAAATATGAAGACGTCAATGACAGTAATATCTCAGTGCCACAAAATGTAGGCAGACCCTTCTCTTTGGCTGTAAGTCGCTCAATGACAGCAGTAGCATAGGATCATCTCTCAGGAGCCCACTCATCTTGCCCGAGTTTCTTGCCCAATTTTTGACCATGTCCTTGAGTGCTGAGTGAGGATGCACCCTATGTAGATTAAGACAGGGGTCCTACCATTTGTCAAAAATGACAAGCCCATCCCCTGGGCCCGATTGTGGGAGCCCACTACGTAGCCTAAGATAGACGCTCCATAAAAAAAGAATAAAATAGGGGGAGATGTTGTGATCCAGCCTTGAGTCACATACTCTTGCAGAAACACTTACACCTTAAAATTCTAATTGAGCCTTATCTTGGTAAAACAGAAAACTGCTAAACACTGGTCTGTTCCACTCCTTCCAGGAACTGAGATGTACCAGACACCAGGAACTGAGATAATCAGACGTTTATGGTCTGATGTTTATGGTGTGGGACCTTACCAGAGCCCCAGAGTCAGCAAAGCTACCCCTACACACTTCCTCCCCACTTTGCTTAAAAAACCCCTCTTTGTGCCTAATAAAGTGAGACCTTGACAAGCATTGCTTGGTCTCGTTCCTTCTTTCTCTCCCATTATTTTCAGGTTCTAGCCCACCTCAACCCAGCAAGAACTAGGCACTGCTGGTCAGAGAAATTATTATTTGAAATTCCATGATTCTTCATGTCCCCGTGATTTTTCCATGGGACACTTCATCGTGAAGTACTTCCTTCAAAGGGGATCACAAAGAGAGTCTTTATAATGTAAGGGTAAAGATATTTACTGATTATGTCAGTAGAGGAATAGAAGACAGAAAAGAGAGAGTGATAGACAGAGAGAGAAAGAACTTAAAAGAGGGAGCCTTTATAGGATTGAAGAGAAAACTGAACCTACAGAAATGTTCAGAGAAATACAATACTGACCCCAAATAACAATTTGACCAACAGTGGAAAGGCTACCATAAATGCCCTTCCCTGATAGTGAGATCGATGACTAACTCATCCACAACATAGAGCCCTCATCTACTAACTGATGGAAACAGAAGCAAACAGCCACAAATAAACACTGACCTGAAAAAGAATCCAGATGCAAAGAGACAGGACAAGACCAGTTTGCAGAAACACATAGAGACAGCTGACCTGAACAAGGAGAAGCTAACTGGCACTCAGACTGATAGCTTGGAATCCATCATGGGACTGACTCAAACCCCCCTGAATATGGGTCTCAGCTAGAAGGCCTGAGCAGTCTAAGGAATTCCAGGCAGTGGAACCAGGATGTATTCCTGGTACACAAAAGGGACTTGTAGTCACATGCCCCATGGAGGTGTACTCCTATAACCTAGAGACAGGAGAGAAGTCCTTTTCCCCACTTCAAATGACTTGACAGATTTATATGACCCCTCCTAGATGGCATCATCCTACATGTGTAGTGAGGGGGGATGGGAGGGGAGGTTGGTCAGGGTGCATGTGAAGGGGTAGAAAGGCTTAGCGGGAGCGAGAGAGGGAGGAAGGGAGAGGGAACTTGGATACTTTTATCGATATGTAAAATAAAAATTTAAAAAAAAAGCTCATGTGGAGTTTGTTTCTTTTTTAGGGGAAAGGGAATGGGAAATGGGGGAAGGGAGGGGGAAAACTGAACTATGGGGACAGGAGCAGTAGAAAAGTAAGGGACAGGAAGGAGGGTAGACTGAGAGACAGGAAGAGAAGCAGAAAGAGAGAGAGGAAGAGAGAGAAAGGTAGGCAGGACCCTTTAAAAGGGAACATAGAGAATGTGCACAGGTGGTGCTCTTAGTGGCTGTAGCTGTGCACATAGTATGTCAGAACCCCAAGGGCATGTCAGTAAAAATGCCCAAATACTAACACTTACAGAAAAAGTGCTTAAAAGCTAAAAATTAAAACTGGAATATGAACTTAGGCACACAGATCAGTCAGTAAATGTCTTGTTGTAGAAGCATGTGGATCTAAGTACAATCACATTTATGCAGTCACACAGAAAAGCAGGGATGGTATTGCATATGTGTAATCCTGCACTTGGTAGGTAGAGATGGTTGGGGCCTGCTGGCCAGCCAGCCACTGCCTGTAGGCTGGTTGTTTCTTTTTGAGGCTATGTGCCTAGTGAGTTAGGTGATAGATGTTAGATGATTGATTGATAAATAAATAGATAGATAGATACATACATACATGCATACATAGGTACATAGATTGATAATTGATTACTATAGACAGATAAGTGATAGGAGATGATAGATAGATAGATAGATGATAGATAGATAGATAGATAGATAGATAGATAGATAGAAAATGAGAAATAGTTATGGGGCAGACAAGATAGCTGCATGAGTAAAAATGCTTGATATAGAAACCTGACAGCTTGAGTTAGAGTTCCAGAAATCCTGTGAAGATGAGAGGAGAGACTGACTCTTCATAACTCTCCCCTCACCTCCACATGTACCTCCCTACCTACACACACCCCAGTCACAGGGGAGCAATGTTTTAGGAAAAGAAGGTGATAGCCCTGGCCTAAACACACACACACACACACACACACACACACACACACACACACACACACACCAAATAAACCTATTAAAAGTTGAATTTAAAAAAAAACTGAGGAGAGAATTCTCAGTAGAGGAATCCAAAATGGCTGAAAAAACTAAAGAAATTGCTCACAATCCTTGCGTATAAGGGAAATGCAAATCAAAACAACTCTGAGATATATTACTCCAGCCAGAATGGCTAAAATTAGAAACACCAATGACAACTTGTGCTGGAGAGGATGTGGGGAAAGGGGAACACTCCTCCACTGCAGGTGGGAAAGCAAACATGTACAACCATTTTGGCGATCAGTGTGGCAGTTCTTCAGGAAAATGGGAATGACTCTACCACATTACCTAGCAATCCCCCACTTAGGAATATAGCCAAATAATCCCCATCCATGCAACAAAGTCATGTTTATGTTCAGAGCAGCATTATTTGTAATAGCAAGAACATTGAAGTAACCTAAATGCCCTTCAACTGAAGAATGGATAAAGAAGATGGTGCACATTTCCACAATGGAGTACTATGCTGCGAACACATACACACACACACACACAAACACACACACACACACACACAAACACACACACACACAAACACACACACACACACACACACACACACTCACACACTGGAATCTTGAAATCTAGAGGCAAATGGATGGAACTTGAAGAATCCATCCTGAATGAGGTAACCCAGTCAGAAAAAGGGGAACATGGTATTTACTCACTCATATATGGATTTTAGACATAGTGCAATGGATCACCAGTTTATAATTCACTTTGGCTGAGAAACTAGGCTACAAGGAGGATTATAAGAGATTCATATAAGGTCGCTCACAGAAAAGGAATGGGACAAGATCTCCTGAGCATATGGGGTGTTGGTTGGGACAATGAATAGAGAACGATCTACAAGAAACAGAAGAGGAGAGAAAAGCACGTGGGAAGATTGTGTCAGGGAAGGAATAGATGAGAGGAAAGGGAGTGAGAGAGACAGAGACAGAAGGAGAGACACAGAGAGAAACCATAAAAGAGGGAGCCATTGTAGGTTTAAAGAGAAAACTGAACCTAGAGAAATGTCCAGACATCTACAAGTCTGACCCCAACTAACAATTTGAGGAACAGTGGAAAGACTACCATAAATGGCCTTCCATGATAATGATATTGATGAGTAACTTATGCACCATAATAGAGTCCTCATCTAGTAGCTGATGCAAACAGAAGGAAACAGCCACAACTAAACACTTGGCATAACTGGAATCCATATGCACAGAGGGAGGACAACACCAGGCTGCAGTAACAAATAGAGGCAGCTTATGTGAACATAGAGGAGCTAATGGGCACCAGAGGGATAGCTGGCAATTCATCATGGGACTGACTCGGATCCACTAAACATGGGTCTAAGATAGAATGCCTGGACAGTCTAAGCGACCTTGGAGAGTGGAACTAGTATGTATCCCTGGTGCACACAAGGGCTTTAGGATCACATCCTCCATGAAGGGATACTCCCTTAACATAGATACAGGAGAAAAATCTTAGTCCCTACTCCAAATGACTTGAAAGATTTAGATTAGCCCTCCTGGAAGGCATCACCCTACATGTGGAGTGTGGAGAGGTAGGAGGGGAAGGGGGTCAGGAGGCATGAGAAAGTGGAAGAGAAAAAGATGAAGGGAGGGAGAGGCAACTGGCATCAATATATAAAATTAAAATAAAGGAATACTTATGTTTTTTAAAATTTACTTTTATTGTGCATTAAATATGTTTGATTTTTTGTGTTGTATTATCACACCCTCTTTGCAATGATGCCTCCATTATTGGTTTGGATGATATTTTGTCCTGTTTTGGAATCTCTTTATGAGGATTTTATTATATGTTCACATATATTCATGAGATAAAATTGATCTCCAATTCTCTTTATATTTCCCACAACATAGGAAAGCCTTGCTGAGTAAGGTTTATGATCTCAACGTCATCAGGCAGAGTGGCTATCATCCATTGAATTATTGAAATTGGATTCCCCAAGTCTGTCAACCTGTTGCAATATCCAGATTGTTAAGGGCTATCCAGAAAGCCAAATTTCCACTGTACCCTTTTTCAGGTTAAAGGTATATGATGTAGTAACATCTGACATAAATTATGTATGAATATTAAAAAAAAAAGCCTGAATGCATGGATATCTGTGTACCTGTGGCATCATAAAATAAATTGCGTAAATTTTCTTGTGTTTTTATATCATGGAATAAGTTGAGAAGTAACATTTCTAACTCTTCTTTGAAAGGCTGGTAAATTCCAATGTTAAAACAATGTTTCACTCAGATTATATTTATTTATTTAAATTCTTACTTATTCTTGGTTGTGAGGCTTGTAATGATTCATTTTATTTCACTATGCGTGATAGTTCTATATTCAAATTGTTCATGTGTTGTTGATTGAACTTTGGTAAGTGGTACCTATCAAGATATATATTCCCAATTTGGATGAAGTATTTTTAAAATATTTCTTATGGTTCTGTGGTTTTCCTTGTTGATTATGTCTCTCTCTCTCTTAGTTTTGTCTGTATAGTTGATTTTCACACAAAAATCAAATATGTTTTTCATTCAATAATTTTATTTTTCCTTGTTTCTAATTTGTTAATTTTAACTGTGATTCAATAGTTTCTTCCTGTTTAATCTTCTTGGGTATGTTTCCTCATCATGTGTTTGGGGCACAGATATTAAGAATTGACATGTCATATCAGTGTTTTCCATTGGATATGGATTGTTCTACCCCATCTCTTTAATTAATTTTTGTTTTAACACTATTTTGGTAGATACAAAATTTGCTCAAGAAACTTACTTGCAAAGACTAGTAAATATATCTTGGAAGTAAATGCTACAAGAAATGGAATCAGCTAGAGATGAGGAGAGTCAAAAGGGAGAGTAGTGTGGGAAGAAAACAAACAAGGAAAGCACATAATCACAAGTATATAAAGATACCACTATGAAACCCAATACTCTGTATTTAAACTAAAACTAAAAATTAAAATTAATGGTCATTGAAGTAGATCATTGGATAGTGGCACTTTATACCAAATTCCAGTGACACAAAATGAAAGAAGCATTAACCACTCCCTCAGAGTTTCCTGGATTGGTAAAGCCTGGAAGATAGCACATGTGTACAGGCATGTGTTTGATCAAAAAAAAAAAAAAAAAAAAAAAAAAAAAAAAAAAAAAAAAAATGTAATTAAAACTACACAAGAAAACATACTTTTAACTAAAAATATAAGTTAGGATTAGGAGCTTTAGAGCTATATCAGAGGCAAAGAGTATTTAAACAAGTATTTACTGCTATTGCCAAATACCTGTGTTCACTTCCCAGTATCCATGCCTGGTGGCTTATAACCTCCTATAACTCCAACTCCATGTAATCCAGTGCTCTTTTATGGCTTCTGCAAGCAGTCAAATGCATTGCATACATTCATACAGACACAATTCACATAATGAAAACAAATATATGTATTAAAATGTAATTAAAAATAAACTCAACAAGGTATTACGATACAATCATGCCAGATTTGGAAGGGTAATGGGAATAAAACAATTTCCAGGGCCCAGTCTAGAGGACCTGAGTAAATTATCTGAGATTCATGGTGGAGAGAATAGGCACCAAAAGTTGTTTTCTGGTCTACACACACACACACACACACACACACACACACACACACACACACACACACACTGGGAATGTGAATACATCCAAAGCCTTGACTGATGCTTATTACACTGGGCATTTTGTGGAGAAATGGATAACCAGTCAGGAAAGAGAAAAAAAAACCCAATATTATTGTGCATGACAGACACAATGCAAACATGTTTTCACTAGTAAAAAAATGCAAAAGAATTTCTTAGGGTAAGGCTTGAAGAGTAGAAAGAAAATTAAGACACATGACATATTTTATTTATCATTTGGAGGGATAAATAAAAACATATTTGCTGGAGTGTTCTTTTGTGTGCTTTTCCAGAATTTGTTTCACTGTGAATCCCAGGCTGTCCTGGAGATGATTTTGTAGACCCAACTACATTCAAACAGAAAGAATTCCCTCTGCCTCCTGAATGTTGAGATTAAAAGGCCTTTGTCACACACTTACAGCTAGTGTCCTTTATAACATTTTTATAACATTAATGTTCTCTAATTAACAAGGGAAATAATAGCACCCAGTAAAACATGTGCTACCTAATATTAATAATTGATTTACTGGATTCACACTCATCCTAGGCAACCTGGCCCTGTTCCTACTCCCAAAGACTCCTCTTCCTGCCTTGGAGGTTTCTCCTAAGCACCTGGCTGTCACTCCACACATGTCCTCTCCAGGGCCTGTTTCTTCTTAGGGAACCTTTCCAGATCACAGGCTTCTCTAATGCTCTAGTTCTTTCCATGCCCTGGAGTCGAGCTTCTCTAATTTCCACAGGTAACCTTCACTTCCCTCCTGGATCTGTTTTTCAGAGATAATCACTCTACACTGACATCTCAAAATCTGTCAAAGTTGGAAGGCTAAGCCTTGCATTCATAACAGCCCTATTAAAAAATGTGGTATAGACCAGCAGAGGAACTAGGATACAAGGTGTATTCTAAGAGATTCATATAAAGTCCCTCACAGAACCAGGAAGGGACAAGTCCCGCAGAGCTCAGGGGAAGTGGGGGGGGGCAGCGAATGGAGATCGTAGTAGGAGAAAACGAGGGGGAGGAAAGGAAAACATGTGTGACCAGGAAGATTGAGCCTGGTTTGGAATAGAAGACAGGAAAGAGAGACAAAAAGAGAGAGAGAGAGAACATAAAAGAGGGAGCCAATATTGGTTTGAAGATAAAATTGAACACAAAGAAAGGTCTAGAGAACTACAAGACTGCTCCCAACTAACAATTTAGCTTCCTTGGAAAGGCTACCATAAATGCCCTTCCCAGAGGGTGAGGGAGAGTGAGATCAACAACTAACTTATCCATGGAGCCCTCAATTAATGCCTGTTGGAAACAGGAACAAATACCCATACATAAAAACTAAGTCAAAGTAGAACCCAGATGCATGTCGAGAGGACAAGATCACGTGGCAGAAACACATAGAGACAGCTTACATGAACAAGGAGCAGCTAACGGGCTACCAGACTGATAGCTGGGACACCAACATGTCCGCCCTGAATGTGGGTCTCAGCCAGAAGGACTGAGCAGTCTAAGAGACCTCAGACAGCGGAGCCAGGATGTATCCCTGGGACACAAAAGGACTGTGCGAACACATTCCCCATGGAGTGATAACTTCCTTAATCTAGAGACAGGAGAGAAGCACTAGTCCCTACTTCACATGACCTGTCAGCTCTACATGACCCCAACTGGATGGCATTCCCCTCCATATGGAATTGGGGTGGGGGGGATGGGAGAGTAGGGTGGTTAGAATGCATGTGAGAAGGCAGCTAGGGTTAAACTGAGGGAAGGTGGGAGGAGGAAGAAAGGGAGTGGGGAGGGAGAGGAAACTGGGATTGACATGTAAAATAATAAATTAAATTAAAAAAATTGCTTTGACTCCAAAATTAAGTTCAAGGACATGTTACTGGGGGAAAGGATTTCTATTATTGTTTCCACAGAAAATGAAAAGATGTGAATTCCTTCCAGACTTATGTGTATGATCAAGCCAGACCACCTGAAAGAGAATACCATTTGATCCTACATTCAAAACAGGTGGACAAAGCAGCCTTACAGACTACAGCCCGGATTTCTGAATCTTCTTCGAATCCCCCATGACAGTGCCTCTTACCAGCAGGAAGTAGTTTGGAAAGAACGACACCCAAATCCTCAAATATTGTCTATAAATGTTTGTTATTATTTCAATGGACTTGGTTATATAAAATGAAAAAAAAAAAGAATAGAAGCGTTTTTTGAATAAAAAACATTATAAAATCAAAAAATAAAAATGGGGTACAGAACAGAAGAAGTAATTCTAAATAGAGGAAACCAAAAAAGCTGAAAAAACACTTAAGAAAATGTTCAACATCTTTAGCTATCAGGGAAATGCAAATCAAAACAACTTAAATACCATCTTACTCCTGCCAGGATGGCTAAAATTAAAAACACCAATGAGAACTTATAACAAAGAAGATGTGGAGAAAGGGAACATTCCTCCATTGCTGGTGGGAGTGCAAACTCGTACAGCCATTTTGGAGATAAGTATGGTGGTTCCTCAGGAAAATGGGAATTAGTTTACCACGGGACCCAGCAATCCCCCCTTAGACATATACACAAATGATCCATATCCTGGCAACAAAGACATCTGCTCAACTATGTTGATAGCAGCATTATTTGTAATAGCAAGAAACTGGAAACAACCTAGATGATCCTCAATTGAAGAATGGATAAGAAGATAGGATAAGGATAGGAAAGAAATTGTGACTAGGAAGATTGAGTCAGGGTAGGAATACGAGACAGGAGAGAGAGAGAGAGAGAGAGAGAGAGAGAGAGGGAGGGAGGGAGGGAGGGAGAGACTGAGAGTGAGTGAAAGAGAGAGAGGGAGACAGAAAGAGAGAGAGAGAATAAAAGAGAGAGCCAGTATAGGTTTGAAGAGAAAAGTGAATCTAAAGAAAGGTCTAGAGACCTACAAGACTGCTGCCAACTAACAATTCGAGCAACTGTGAAAAGGCTACCATAAATGCCCTTCCTGGATAGTGAGATCAACAACTAACTTATTCACCATCATGGAGACCTCCTATAGTGCTGTTGGAAACAGAAGCAAACATCCAAACCTAAACACTGAGTTTAACTAGAATCCTGATGCAGATGGACAGAACAAGACCAGGTAGTAGAAACACACAGAGACAGCTGACCTGAACAAGGAGCAAATAACAGGCACCCAGACTGATAGCTTGGAATCCAGCATGGTACTGACTCAGTCTTCTCTAAATATGGGTCTCAGCCAGAAGGACTAAGCAGTCTTAGAGACTGCAGACAGTGGAATCAGGATGTATCCTCATGCACAAAAGGTCATTGCAGACACATCCCCCATGGAGGGTACTCCCTTAACCTAGAAACAGGAGATAAGTCCTAGTCCCTACTTCAAATGACTTGACAGATCTACATGACTACACCTGGATGGCATTGTCATACATTGGGAATTGGGTTGGGAGCTGGGAGCAGAGGGTGGTAAGGGTGCATGTGAGGGGAAATAGCGTGTAAATTGGTGGGAGGGAGGGAGAGAGAGGGAAATGGGATTGACATGTGAAATAAAAAAATAAATGAGTAAATTAAAAAATAAAATAAAATATGTTCCCCCAGGCCAGAATCTTACAGGCTGCTGGTAATACAGAACACCAGTTTAAACAGCACCAGCCTCCTCCTGGTACAGAAGTCCTAAGCCATGCTCATCCTGGATACATGCTGGGTTGCTGAAGGCCCAGGTGCATTGGGCCACCTGGTGGGCAGTCAGAGAGGAGAGGAGTTCTGAATCCCTAGGGGCTAATGACAGAACCAGACCCTCGCCCAGCCCTCCTCTCCTCAGGTGGCAGTGACTGTGACCTTAGGGAAAGGGGTGAGGGTGAGAATGGGGAGGAGGAGGATGAGGGATGATGGGGAGAACAACTTTGGTAAAGATTTTTGTGTCAACTAAAAAAATAAAAATAACAAAATATATGGTAATTAGAAGTGATGGCTATGTGCAGACTTGTTACAATCAGTCTGAAGCAAAGAAGACAAAATAAGATAACAGTGGTCTAGTAGACAGGTGTAGTGGCCTGCAGATTTATAGGTCAATGCAACTCATCAAATCAGAACAGAGAACATCAGAAGGAACTTCAGGTGTTACGAGTATGATTACATTTCTCTGGGCAATAAAATGTAGAACAGGAAAAAGGATTGGCAAGATCCAGAAGAGTGGAAAAGAGATAATAATAAAATTATAATACTGAAAGATAACATAAAAGAAGATCTGGTGTAAGCCACAAAATCCATAAAAGGAGCCAACAATTAAGAAAGCAGTGGGTGCAGAGAGGCTCAGGGGAAAGCACCAATGTAAGAAAGTAGAGTCAGGAATTAAATAAATAAATAAATAAATAAATAAATAAATAAATAAGATTTCACTTCAGGCATGCATATCTCGGTAAGAGTCACTGATAAGAAAAAAGAAAAAGAGAAAAGGAGAGAAATTTCTACGCTAGGGATGTCTGAGAAAATCGAGAGAGACTAAAGGTAATGTAAAAAGTTATGGAGGTTCAAAGAAAAGCCATCAAATGTCGAGAAAGGTGTAAACTGTTTGCTGTGGGCTCTCATATCTACAAATATAAATTTAAGATTAGTAATATGAGTTAAAATTTTTGACCATACCAGGTTAATGGTTTAAAAATTCTGTTTATTTCTCTCAAGAAAAATATATGTACTTGCTAAAAAGTTCTATCAGTGTTTCCTGTTAGAAACCTGTTCGTTGCAAGAATAGAGCTAAAACAAAAAATGGTTTAAACATTTTTGCTGTCTAAGGATTACAGCTCCCAGCTCAAAATTTACCTCTGAGCACTGGTCATTAAATTCAGATTATCAGAAAATCAGATGTCCTTTTAATGTATATTGTGGTAAATAAGGATCAGGATAAACAAATAGGCCAAATAGATGTTTATTCAGGGAGAAATAACTTACAACCTAGACAGATGAACACCAGGAAATTCAACCTGAATCTCTCTTGTCCGAGTCACGCCAGAAAGAGAGCGCCTTTCCTGGCCCCCTCCAGGATAGAAGGACTATCTCACTACAATTTCCCTTTTAGTCTAAAGCAAAGATTTAGGCTTAATACAAAACTATATACAAAACAGTGAATAACAAGTGTGCTACAAGAAAAGGAAAATTGAGAACAAAATGACCTACATATCTAGTCCTAGTGTGAGGGCATAATGGAGTTTACAATAGAGTTGTCCTAAGCTGGAAAATGTAAGTCTAGTACCTAATATATCTAACTAGGAAGAGAGAATAATAGTTGTGATAGTTTAATCTTCAACCTCATCAAGACCTGAGAAGGAAATTAACAATACTAGAATAGACAGGAAATGCGGATGGACAACTTTCAAAAGGTGCAGCAAGGACAGAAACAGCAAGCCACCTGAACAGTCACCCTAGGTCTCACAGCGACGTTGGTACACCCAGATTTGGCGGGGGAGGCTCATCAGCGGGGCCACGTGCAGAGTGCCCGTCACTCCCCGGCCCCTGGGAAGGTCTGAGACTGGGGCCTCCCGTGGCCCTAACCGGGCCCTACTCGAGCCTCGAGTGTAAATATGAAGGATGTTTCATTAGGCCTAAGGCACTACTGACCAATCTATACATGGATCGCTCTTGACAGAAGAAAAATCTTCTACCCCAAATCTGTAAATTTTGCTAGGACTCAAAGGCATAAGTACATTCCTGCTGTTTTATACATACCCAAAACCTACTTTTTGTACAATTTGTATTTCAGCACAGATTGGTGATGATGATATATCTAAAACTTTTATGTCCTTTTATATAACACAGTTCATATAGGCTTCAGAGGCTCAAATGTCATAAAGCTTTTATCCACTTCTGACAGGTCAAAAGGACTGCAGATTAATACAGCTATCCTGAGGATAGAATTTTCTCCCTGGTCTTGCTGTCTTTCTTGATCACCAAAGGTAAGGAAGAAAGAGTTCCAATTAAATATATACATTTTAACCTTTGTTCCCAGTTTAAACATGTCTCAGACAATTTGTGCTTCTGGCAGATGAGTATCAGTTTCTGACTACAGCCTGCTCCTCTCTAGTGGTCTCCCTTCTTACTGTGAACCAGCCCAGCCAAAGTGATTCTTCAACAGTGTCTACAAACTGATACCTCTGATAAATGCTCCATTTCCTGAATCCCACTTCCTTTTGTGGGATTTGTCTAGCATTTTAGCCTACTTGCAGCTAAGAAAACACTGCAAAAGTAAGCAGGAAGTAGTACTGACATTTCGCAGGCACAACAGTGTTTTGATTTTCAAATAGCTGTCACCTGGAGTTCTATAGCCTATAAAGCCTCCTTGAGCAGCTTGTTACTATTATGCCTAGGGGTTTAATCAACTTCTAAGGAAGTGACTCCTGGATGCAAAAGCAAATGGTTTTTACTGGTAAAAATCAAACCAGCTGGGACCTCCCTCTGTCAGAAAAGTAAGGTAGGGGCTTAAAATTGTGAGGGTTTTATAACATGGTAAAGAGAAAGGGAAATTTGAGACCACTAATCTCAGGTCACAAGGTTTCCAAGATACAGGCAGTTGATAGAGTACAAATTTATTTACAAGGTCATCATGGAACTAAGTTAATATTATCCATCATTTGTTTAGGCAATATTTTCAATGACAGCATTTGATTCCCATAACCAAGTCATAGCCAAATCTCTGGAAGTTTGCCTAGAGCTTTTACTGGTTACCAAATTCTAGATTGCCTAATTATCAGAAAACATTCAATTTCTTCTGTTTATGAATTTTCTCTCTCCTAAGAATTAATACTATGGAAACAAAGATAATAAGACTCTCAATTATTCTTCAAAAGGTGAATTTCTTATTGTTAACTTCCTTCAGGATGGTGATAATCCATTTGTTAGAGTAGACATAGGGATTATTGGATTGCAGTCCATCTCTTTTGAGGCAGCCGTCCAACATGAAATATGTAGGATCTTCTAAAAACCCTGCATATACAATGACATTTCAGCATTTAAACATTTCACGACTCTGCTCTCTGATTAAATAAGGGATGAACCTGGGAGTTCCACACAATCATGTGTGAGTCATTGAGAGTCAATTGTGTCAAGTATGGTAGACCATTTCATCATCTGATTATGTCTTATTTGATTATTAAAATAGGACATTAGATAATCCATGATAAGTGGATTCCACGATATGGGAAACAATTTTTATGGGCCATCTAAATATCAATTTTGTAGTCAAAATATTTAAATTAATCATGACAGCATCGTTCAAGAGCCTGGTTTGGAGCCACCTTAGGGAAGTGGATGATGTTACATGAACTCATTGTTAGATTATTTAACTATATAAAACAACGATTATATAAACCATGACACCTGGAATCTGGTGGGACAGTTCATCTAAATACTTAATTAAAGTATTTAAATTGACTATATGTGTTAATACCCAAGATAATGTAAATAATTATAAAGTTATGTAAACCAAAAATCCTCCATTCCATGAAGAGACCAGTAAAGCTCCCTCTTGTGGAGATAATGTGCAATATCATCACATTTTATGATACATTTATTCAATTGAGAATGATGACATCCTTCATGACTGGATCTGGCCATGCTTCCCTGCCAGTAAAATGCTACATTGCCAATTTATTGTGACAGTTAGCTATTACTGACTTATTTAATTCTTTAAATTATGTAAGCGACAGACAATGACATCACCGATTACGGTTATTGTGCAAATATCTGTCAGAGACAAGCTTAGGAAAGATGTGGACATGGGCAGAGCATTTTATGAATGATCTATGCTCTCCCAGAGCACGAGGGATGCTGGATGATTTAGTCCAAAAGGTTGCACGGTGCCAACCAAGAAATACAAGAACTTCACCAAGGCCGGCACGGTGGTCTGGGTGTTGACTACCTGCTCTTCCTCCACATCTTCACATCGGTTGTGATCTACCATAAGAAGAAGGAGTGGCACTAGCAGTTCGGCACCATCACCGAAACCTGGCAAAAGGATGACGACTCAGAACACTGAAGAACATCTCTCTCTCAGCTATGCTGGTGATGCCCCTGCTGCAGCCATCTTTTCAGCTGTTATCAACATTGTGGCTACTACTGCTATGCCAGGATTGGACCCATGATCTCACGTCCTGCCGCACCATAACAGAGATTCGAGTGCTTGTGATGATGTCAGGCCAACAGAATTCATCAGTCAAGACAGTATGATTATCTGACGATTAACTAATGGCATTTTAAAAATGCGTAATGACAGCATACAGTTTCATACCTGGCAAGTCTGCCCAGGAATTGATGATACAAAAAAAGGTCAACGGCTTACATATTTAAAGATGTAATTATTAAATCCTTTCATTATATAATCTGTGATCCCTGAAGTTTGGCGCCACCTTGTGTCAAACTCAAGTGTGACAGACGATCTAACTATCTGATTATTTCATTATTCAAATCTGTCTTTTTCTACTCCAGGAAGAGTGGAGTCTGGGATCCACCTTGTTGGTGTTAAATTGTATCTTGTGAATTCATTCATTCTTTCTTTCTTTCTTCCTTCCTTCCTTCCTTCCTTCCTTTCTTTCTTTTTTACCTCTTTCCTTTATTTAAATCTATGTTGATATGATTTTGTTATCTTCTAGGGGTGAATTATGAGAAACTATCTCTTTTTTCATTCATTTTTTTGTTCACATCTATGATTAAGAACTCAATGTCTCTTCAGTATTGAGCAGTCAGTAGGCTTCACGCATAAAACACCATCCATTTGTTTAATGTGTATTTATTTAATTATGAAAATCTGTGATTGTGTATTCATGATCAATGGAGTTTTGAGCCTCCTTAGGGGAGACCGTTGTACCAGACAATCACGTTATCTAATACTACACTTAGTTCTTTAACTGTTTAACTAGGAAATTAATTAATAATTTATCATTTAAATTACGTATTTAAAATACAGGTAATGTTATGGATCATAAGTGCCTTTTGGAGTCAGATTTTGGTAGTTGATGATGTAATATCATCTCAGTACTTCACCATTTGGCTATGTAAATAGATCTTTACATCAACAATAGGTTTAGGACTTTGGTGCCATCTCATCAGTGATAATTTAAAGGCCCACTAATTAATTATCAATTTAATTTTTAAATTCCGCATTATTCCAGGAAGAGATCAGTCTGACTACTCTATGTGAGATTTAAGTATGCACCACCATGCTATTTATTCAATCATTTTTCATTATATATTCATTATTTAAATCGATGAATATGTTGTTCTTCTTGACTGGAGTCGGGCCATTCCTCCATGGGAGTTAATCACGTGGCATTATTTAATTATCTAAGTTATACGTCCTTGGCAATCACTGGAGTTGGGTTCCATCTTCTGAAAGTTAAGTATGGAGGACTATCCAATTATTAACTCATTTGATTGCGTAAGTAATGATGGTGTCATTCGTCATTTGGCTTCTGTGCGATTGACCCAGCAGCAGATCCGTACCAGAAGCAGTGCCCAGAGAATGGGGGACACTGGCTTATACGGTGATTACTGATTATGTAACAGTAGATTTTTAACAATCGAATGATTACACGATTTTAAAAAAAACTGTACTGTTTCGCATCATCGGTTTCTGAGAGGTTGCAACAGAACTGACCCATGAAGCACACAGTAACCACCGATTTTAAAAATGGAATAACTGAATAATCTCCTGATCAGGGAATCTCATCTAATGAACTCTGTCGGGCTGATAACATGACACACCACCAACAATAAATCACTCTAAATACCATATTAGAAAGCAGGGTACAGCACTAAATAGAGAATAGCCAATTGCGGAATCCAAAATGACTGAAAGAAACAGAAGACACTACTGAAAATACGAAATCATCAGCCTAATGCAAATCTAAACCCCTCTGAGAATCCATGGGATCAAGCTCCTCTAAACGTAATAGAATGAAGAGGAGTTTATTTTATTTTCAATAAAGAGAACAGGATTATGGTAGAGGCGATTAATGCTATTGTTTCCATTCTAGAAATTAGAAATTGAAGCATAGAAAACAGGTTTAAAATACTCATCATTGTTCTTGAATGGCACAATGATGCTTTCATTTACGTGCTTATGTCACTATAGGCATGTTGTAGCTTGAGGGACTGGTAAATATGTAGAATTCAAAAGAAAGAGCCCTGCTTTGTTTTTGTGAGAAACTCGGTGAGGATGTAAGGTTAGTTCTTTGGTGGGTATACTCCTTTTAGCATGCGTGAGGGGCACTAGAATGTGACAGAATGTTGGTACATAAATGTTGCCTGGCAACCCTGCTTTCATTCTGTATCCTGGTAACATGGGCCAAGGACCAGAGAGCATCTTCGAGAAAGTGTTATCATGGGACATTACAGTCTCCCAAGATAACTATCTCCTAAAACTTTTCATGACATCATTTGATTCGCCTAAACCAGTCATAGCCACACCTCTGGAAGTGGGCCTACAGCTTTTACTGGTTACCAAATTCAAGATTACCTAATCATCAGAAAACGAAGTCTGTGCAGAAACAGTACAAAGTCTTCTGTTTATGAACACTCTCTCTCCTAAGAACTGAAACTATGGAACGAAAGATAATAAGACTCACAATTATTCATCATAAGTTGAGTTTGCCATTGTTGACTTCCTACAGGAAGGTGATAATCCATTTGCTAGAGTAGACTTAGGGATTGTTGGATTTCAATCCATCTCTTTTGGGGCAGCCGCCCAACATTAAATATGTGATATCTTCTAAAAACTCTGCATGCACAATGACAGTTCAGCATTGAAACATGTTACTACCCAATTCTGCGATTAAATAAGTTATGAACCTGGGAGTTTCCCACAATCATGTGGGAGTCAACTGAGACTCAATTGTGTGGAGTATGGCAGCCATTTCATCCTCTGATTATATTGTTATTTGATTATTAAAATAGGACATTAGATAATCCATGATCAGTGGATTGTGGTGACGTGATGTGGGAGGAAATTATTATAGACCATCTTAATGTCAATTATGTAGTGAAAATATTTAAATTAATAACGACAGCATCGTTCAAGAGTCTGGTTTGGAGCCACCTTAGGGAAATGGATGATGTTAGAAGAACTCATTATTTGATTATTTAATTACATAAAACAATGATTATATCGTCCATGACACATGGAATCAATTGCAACAGATCATATAATTACATAATTAAAGTATTTAAATTGACAATCTGTGTTAATACCCAAGATAATGTAAATATTTGTATAGTAATGTAAACAACAATCCACCATTGCATGAAGAGACCTGTAAAGCTCCCTCTTGTGGAGTTAATGTGCAATATCATCACATTTTATGATTCATTTTTTCAGTTAATGATGATGACATCCTTCATGCCTAGATTCTGACAATGCTTCCCTGCCAGTAAAATGCTACATCACCTATTTGTTTTGACAGTTAGGTATTACTGACTTATTAAATTCTTTAAATTATGTGAACGACCGACAAGGACATCACCCTTTACTGTTAATGTGCAAATATCTGTCAGGGACAAGGTTAGGAAAGATGTAGACATGTGCAGAGCATTTTCTGATTGATCTATGCATCTCCCAGAGTAGGAGGGACGCTGGATGATTGCACTGTGCCAAGCGAGAAGTAGAAGGACTTCACCAAGATTGGCACGGTGGTCTCGGTGTTGACTAACTGCTCTTCCTCCACATCTTCACATTTGTTGCGATCTACCATGAGAAGAAGGAGTGGCACTAGCAGGTCAGCACCATCACCTAGACCTGGCAAAAGGATGACAAATGAGAACACGGAAGAACATCTCTCTCTCAGCTATGCTGGTGATGCCCCTGCTGCAGCCATCTTTTCAGCTGTTATCAACATTGTGGCTACTACTGCTACGCCAGGATTGGGCCCATTAACTCACATCCTGCTGCACCACAACAGAGATCCAGGTGCTGGTGATGATGTCAGGCCAACAGAATTCATCAGGCAAGACAGTATGATTACCTGACGATTAACTGACGACATTTTAAAAATGTGTGACGACAGCATACATTTTCACACCTGGCAAGTCTGCCCAGGGTTTCATGACACAAAAAAATGTCTACGGCTTACTTATTTAAAGATGTAATTATTAAATCCTTTCATTATATAATCTGTGATCCCTGAAGTTTGGCGCCACCTTGTGTCAAACTCAAGTGTGACAGACGATCTAACTATCTGATTATTTCATTATTCAAATCTGTCTTTTTCTACTCCAGGAAGAGTGGAGTCTGGGATCCACCTTGTTGGTGTTAAATTGTATCTTGTGAATTCTTTCTATCTTTCTTTCTTTCTTTCTTTCTTTCTTTCTTTCTTTCTTCCTTCCTTCCTTTTTTTCTTTCTTACCTCATTCCTTTATTTAAATCTATATTGATACCCTTTTGTTATCTCTCTATGGGTGAATTATGAGAAACTATCTCTTTATTCATTCATTTTTTTGTTCAAATCTATGATTAAGAACTCACTGTCTCTTCAGTATTGAGCAGTCATTTAGTCTTCACGCATAAAACACCACGCACTTGTTTAATATTTATTCATTTAATTATGAAATTCTGTCATTGTGTATTCATGAAGACTGGAGTTTGAGCCTCCATAGGGGAGACCGTTGTACCAGACAGTCACTTTATCTAATACTACACTTAATTCCTTAACTGTTAAACTAGGAAATTAATTAATAATTCATCATTCAAATTACCTATTTAAAATACAGGTAATGTTATGGACCATAAGTCCATTTTGGAGTAAGATTTTGGTGGTTGATGATGTAATATCATCTCATTACTTCACCATTCAACTATTCAACTTCACATTCAACTATAGATCTTTACATCAGGGATAGGTTTAGGACTTTGGTGCCATCTCATCAGTGTTAATATAAAAGGCCCACTAATTACTTATCAATTCAATTTTTTAAATTCTTCATTATTCCTGGAAGAGAACAGTCTGACTACTCCATGTGAGATTTAAGTATGCACCACCATGACATTATTCAATCATTTTTCATTATATATTAATTATATAAATCGATGAAGATGTTGTTCTTCTTGACTGGAGTCGGGCCATTCCTCCATGGGAGTTAATCACATGGCATTATTTAATTATCTAAGTTCTACTACCTTGGCAATCACTGGAGTTGGGTTCCATCTTATGACAGTTAAGTATGGAGGACTATCCAATTATTAACTCATTTGATTGAGTAAGAAAAGATGGTGTCATCCGTCATTTGGCTTCTGTGGGATTGACACAGTAGGAGATCGGTACCAGAGGGAGTGCCCAGAGAATGGGAGACACTGCCTTATATAGTGATTACTGATTACGTAATAGTAGATTTTTAACATCGAATGATTACATGATTTTAAAAAAACGGTACTGTTTTGCATCTTCAGTTTCTGAGAGTTTGCAACAGAACTGACCCATGAAGGACACAGTGACCACCGATTTTAAAAATGGAATAACTGAATAATCTCCTGATTAGGGAATCTCATCTAATGAACTCTGTGGGGATGATAACATGACATACCACCAACAATAAATCACTCTAAATAACCATATTAGAAAGCGGGGAACAGGACTTAATAGAGAACAGTCAATTGAGGAATCCAAAATGACTGAAAGAAACAGAAGACACTGCTCAAAATCCTTAATCTTGAAAATTGATATTTAGATTGTCCATAATAATTGTTTCCCACATCGTGAAATCCACTGATCATGGATTATCTAATGTCCTATTTTAATAATCAAATAACAACATAATCTGAGGATGAAATGGTCTGCCATACTCCACACAATTTACTCTCTGTTGAATCCCACATGATTGTGGGAAACTCCCAGGTTCATCCCTTATTTAATCGCAGAGCAGAGTAGTAACGTGTTTAAATGCTGAACTGTCATTGTGGATGCAGTGTTTTTAGAAGATATTACATATTTAATGTTGGGCGGCTGCCTCAAAAGAGATGGACTGAAATCCAATAATCACAAAGTCTACTCTAACAAATGGATTATTACCTTCCTGAAGGAAGTCATCAATGGCAAACTCACCTTTTGATGAAAAATAGTGAGTCTTATTTGTCTTTTGTTCCATAGTGTGACTTCTTAGGAGAGAGAGTATTCATAAACACAAGACTTTGTACTGTTTCTCCACAGACTATGTTCTCAGATGATTAGGTAATCTTGAATTTGGTAACCAGTAAAAGCTGTAGGCCCACTTCCAGAGGTGTGGCTATGACTTGTTTAGGCGAATCAAATGCTGTCATGAAAGGTTTTAAGAGATAGTTATCTTCGGAGACTGTAATGTCCCATGATAACACTTTCTATAAGCTGCTCTCTGCTGCATAGACCATGTTACCAGGATACAGAATGCAAGCAGGGTTGTTAGGCAACATTTATGAACCACCATTCCGTCACATTCTAGTGCCCCTCATGCATGCTAAAAGGAGTAAACCCACCGATGAACTAACCTCACCGAGTTTCTCACAAAAACAAAGCAGGGCCCTTTCTTTTGAGTTCTACATATTTACCAGTCTCTCAACCTACAAATTGCCTATAGTGACATAAGCACGAAAACGAAAGCATCATTGTGTCATTCAAGTACAATGATGAGTATTTTAAACCTGTTTTCTATGCTTCAGTTTTCTAATTTCTAGAACGGAAACAATACAATTAATCGCCTCTACCACAATCCTTTTCTCTTTATTGAAAATAAAATTAACTCCTCTGCATCCTCTTACCTTTAGAGGAGCTTGATCCCATGGTTTCTCAGAGTTGTTTAGATTTGATTTAGGCTGATGATTAAGGATTTTAAGCAGTGTCTTCTTGTTCTTTCAGTCATTTTGGATTCCTCAATTGACTGTTCTCTATTAAGTCCTGTACCCTGCTTTCTAATACGGTTATTTAGAGTTATTTATTGTTGGTGGTGTGTCATGTTAACAGCCCGACATAGTTCATTAGATGAGATTCCCTGATCAGGAGATTATTCAGTTATTCCATTTTTAAAATCGGTGATCACTGTGTCATTCATGGGTCAGTTCTGTTGCAACTTCTCAGAAACTGATGATGCGGAACAATACAGTTTTTTTTTTTTTTAAATCGTGTAATCATTCGATTGTTAAAAATCTACTATTGCATAATCAGTAATCACTGTATAAGGCAGTGTCTCCCATTCTCTGGCCACTGATTCTGGTACCGATCTCCTGCTGTGTCAATGCCACAGCAGCCAAATGACGGATGACACCGTCATTACTTACACAATCAAATAAGTTAATAATTGGATAGTCCTCCATATTCCACTTTCAATAGATGGAACCAAACTCCAGTGATTGTCAAGGAAGTAGTACTTAGATAATTAAATAATCTCACGTGATTAACTCCCATGTAGTTTTGGCCCGACTCCAGTCAAGAAGAACAACACCTTCATCGAATTTAATAATTAATATATAATGAAAAATGATTGAAAAATGACATGGTGGTGCATACTTAAATCCCACATGGAGTATCAGACTGATCTCTTACTGGAATAATGATGTTTTTAAAAAATTAAATTGAATATTAATTAGTGGGCCTTTTATATTAACACCGATGAGATGGCACCAAATTCCTAAACCTATCGCTTATGTAAAGATCTATTTACATAGCTAAATGCTGAATTGTAAGAGTATGGTTTTTTTCCGCCCACCACCGCTGGTCTTGTCCTGCTGCTGTGCCGCCAGCACCAAATCATACACAGAGACTCTGTATTTGATACAACACTGTTGGCCCGGCTACTTGTTTCTTATCGGCTAGCTCTGTCTTAAGTATTAACCCATTTCTGCTGATCTATGTTTTTCTCTTACCGGGGAGCCGGCAGCATACTGCTTTCTTCAGACTCTCCATCTTGGCTCCTCCTTCCTACTTCCTCTTCCTCCTTGTCTCCTAGTCCCTCCTATCTTCCTTTCCTACTGGCCAACAGTGCTTTATTATTGACCAGTATGAGAAACATATATACGTAATGGTATCTCCCATCATCTCCTCTTTTCTGTCTAAATAAAAAGAAGGGTTTTAACCTTAACATAACAAAATATATCACACAACAGTTATCAAGTAAGAATCACAGTTAACAATATTTAGTCCATTAACATTTAGCAAGATTTGAAGAAAATATTTCATCATCTATTCTATCTTTGTGTGTCTAAAGTCTAAGTAACTTATCTTTAATCCTAACTAATGAAAACTATAACCATAACTATCTGTCTTCAACTCCTTCAAAGACCACAGAAGGATAATAAATAAGCTCTAGAAATGACAGAGACAACTCATTGCCTGGTCACCCGAAGTTCTTCTGTAATCTTCCATCTTCAGCCCATAGGCCATAGTGTGTCTGGTAGACTCTTCAGCAATGCAGGAAACTTTAAACTGTCTTCTTGTATTGGCAGTTTGTCAGTCACTTTTGTCTGTGTCCTGCATACTGTCTCGCAGACTCTTCCATGAAGCAGGAACTCTGTAGCAATGTCCATCTTGAATCAGCAGTCACTTTTCTGTGGGTCCTGCATGTCCAGTTTATACAGCATAAAGTCAAACAGTCCAGACAAGAGCTGTATCTTGTCCAAATGGCTAGTCTTGCCATACTGGAAGCAAACTCCATAACGCGTTTCTTCCATGTCCATCTTCCTTTCTGACCCAGGTGGCGTTGCCAGGAGCAATTATGTCTCACTGTCAAGTAAAACCCTAAACCATTTTAAATGCCATATTCTGTAGGTCTTTGAAAGGTTTGAAGAATGCCTATCCATCTCAAATACATCTCTATATATCTAGAAAACCTAACTAAACTATAAGTTTTGACTATTATAGGTAACTATAAATAATCTGCACAAAATTAAACATTACATTTCTAACTGAGCTATATAAACACAATACCTAAAAAAGAGGAGAAATATACATATGACAAAATTGAACTTAAATTTGTATCAGTAAATGAAAATCCATTCCAAAACAAAGTATTCATATCTATATCATAATTCCCTTTTTACCTTTAAAAAGATATTGGTTGTGATCATTAACCATTTATAACCAAGTCCATTTAAATGAAAACCAACATTTATAAACAATATTTGGGAATTTGGGCGTCGTTCTTTCCAAACTACTTCTTGCTGATAGGGGGCGCTGTCATGGGGATCCTAAGAAGTTGCAGAAATCTTGGCTGTAGTCTTCGAGGCTGCCTTGTCCAAGCTGTTTTGAATGTTGGATCATCAGCGACTGTTTCAGGGGGCCTGGCTTGATCAAACCACATTAGTCTGGAAAACCACAGCTTTTCATTTTCTGTGGAAACAAAAATAGAAATCCTTTTCCCCAGTAACTTGTCCTTGAACTTAAATGTTAGAGTCAAAGCATTTTTAAAATATATAAATTGAATTAATCCAGCAGCATTTCCTTTTTCAGTTGTTGTTCTTTTCTCAGCAGTCAAACAATGTAGAGACAACACAATAGCATACAGTAACCAGATTCTCTCTGAGCTTTTCATCTTTACGTGCCTTTATTATTACTCTGCTTATTTTAATTAATTTTATTTTTTTTTGACATAGGGTTTCACTGTGTAACTCTTATCTATCCTGGAATTTACTCTGCATACCAGGTTTACTTTGCAAATCACAAGAGATCTGCTTGCCTCTGTCTCCTGAGTGCTGGGATTAAAGGCGTATGCCACCACACCCAGTTCCTCTTTGTCTCTTTAAAACCATATTTTTTTCATGTCTACGTATATTTTAAAACACACTGTAAACCTTTAGAGGTTTTTCTTAATATGAAACTGTCTTTACTGTAAATCTTTATCTTCGTCTGGCCACAAGTCCTTTATCTGGTAAACAACAATATTGCTAAAATGAAAGTCATAGCTATGTCAGCTGCGGTTTACCAAAGATGGTGGCATGTATTTTACCGCCAGCACGGAAAGCTGTGCTCACATCCTTGGTCTGCGCTGCCACCCAGAAAGCATGCTGCCGGCTTGGAGATGTGGTCACTGCCATTGCCATCTCTCATACACACCAATAAATTGTTAGCAGAGTTATTTAAAAGCTGTGCGGTTTTTTGCCGCTTAAGCTGAGTCAGGAACCTTCCCTTTAAGGAGATGCGCAAATATCTGCTTGTCTCTCGCAAAACAGAGTCCAACCGAGAAAAATGCTGTTACCAAGAAACCTTGCTTATCTCTGTTCTTTTGTTTCTAAAACCCTTTTTTAAGCTTTTGTTAAATTTTAAGTGGAAGTTCTTACTAGCCACGTGGGCGCCATCTGTAAGACCGCCCACCACCGCTGGTCTTGTCCTGCTGCTGCGCCGCCAGCACCAAATCATACACAGAGACTCTGTATTTGATACAACACTGTTGGCCCGGCTACTTGTTTCTTATCGGCTAGCTCTGTCTTAAGTATTAACCCATTTCTGCTGATCTATGTTTTTCTCTTACCGGGGAGCCGGCAGCATACTGCTTTCTTCAGAATGTCCATCTTGGCTCCTCCTTCCTACTTCCTCTTCCTCCTTGTCTCCTAGTCCCTCCTATCTTCCTTTCCTACTGGCCAACAGTGCTTTATTATTGACCAGTATGAGAAACATATATACGTAATGGCATCTCCCATCACTGAATTAATGAGATGACATTACATCATCAATTCCCAAAATCTAACTCCAAACGGGACTTATGGTCCAGAACATTACCTGTATTTTAAATACGTAAATTAAATGATGAATCATTACTTATTTTCCCAGTTTAACAGTTAAAGAAGTAAATTTAGTATTAGATGATGTGATGGTCTGGTACAACGGTCTCCCCAAAGGAGGCTCAAAACTCCAGTGATCACTGAATACATAATGACAGATTTTGATAATTAAATGAATAAACATTAAACGAGTGGATGGTGTTTTATGCGTGAAGCCTAAATGACTGCTCAATACTGAAGAGACATTGAGTACTTCATCATAGAATTGAACAAAAAAATTAATGATTAAAGAGATAGTTTCTCATAATTCACCCATAGAGAGATAACAAAATGGTATCAACATAGATTTAAATAAAGGAAGGAAGTAAGAAAGAAAGAAAGGATGGAAGGAAGGAGGGAAGAAAGAAAGAAAGAAAGAAAGAAAGGAAAGAAGGAAAAAAGGAAGGAAGAAAGAAAGAAAGAAGGAAGGAAAGAAAGAAAGAATTTACAAGATACAATTTAACACCAAAAATGTGGATCCCAGACTCCTCTCTTCCTGGAGTAGAAAAAGACAGATTTGAATAATGAAATAATCAGATAGTTACATCGTCTGTCACACTTGAGTGTGACACAAGGTGGCGCCAAACTTCAGGGATCACAGATTATATAATGAAAGGATTTAATAATTACATCTTTAAATAAGTAAGCCGTTGACCTTTTTTTGTATCATCTATTCCTGGGCAGACTTGCCAGGTATGAAACTGTATGCTGTCGTCATGCATTTTTAAAATGCCATCAGTTAATCGTCAGATAATCATACTGTCTGGCCTGATGTAGTCTGTTGGCCTGACATCATCACAAGCACCTGAATCTCTGTTCTGGTGCGGCAGGACGTGAGATAGTGGGCCCAATCCTGGCGTAGCAGTAGTAGCCACAATGTTGATAAAAGCTGAAGAGATGGCTGCCACAGGGGCATCACCAGCATAGCTGAGAGAGAGATGTTCTTCCGTGTTCTGAGTCGTCATCCTTTTGCCAGGTCTCGGTGATGGTGCCAACCTGCTAGTGCCACTCCTTCTCATGGTAGATCACAACCAATATGAAGATGTGGAGGGAGAGCAGGTAGTCTTCACCCAGACCACTGTGCCACCCTTGGGGAAGTCCTTGTACTTCTCGGTTGGCACCGTGCAACCTTCTGGACTCAATCATCCAGCATCCCTCCTACTCTGGGAGATGCATTGATCATTCAGAAAATGCTCTGCCCATGTCTACAACTTTCCTAACCTTGTCCCTGACAGAGTTTTGTACCCTAACCATAATCGGTGATGCCTTGTTGGTCATTTTCATAATTTCAAGAATTTAATGAGTGAGTAGTACCTAACTGTCACAATAAATAGGTGATGGAGCATTTTACTGGCAGGGAACCATGGTCAGAATCCAGGCATGAAGGATGTCATCATCATCAATTGAAAAAATGAATCATGAAATGTGACGATATTGCACATTAACTCCACAAGAGGGAGCTTTACAGGTCTCTGCATGGAATGGTGGATTGTTGTTTACATTACTAAACAAATATTTACATTCTTGGGGATTAACACAGATTATCAATTTAAATACTTTAATTATGTAATTAGATGATCTGTGGCACCAGATTCCAGGTGTCATGGACGATATAATCATTGTTTTATGTAATTAAATAATCAAATAATGAGTTCATGTAACATCATCCACTTCCCTGAGGTGGCTACAAACCAGGCTCATGAACGATGCTGTCGTGATTCATTTAAATATTTTAACTACATAATTGACATTAAGATGGTCTATAATAATTGCCTCCCAAATCACCTCACCACAATCCAATTATCATGGATTATCTAATGTCCTATTTTAATAATCAAATAACAATAAAATCAGAGGATGAAATGGTCTGCCATACTCCACACAATTGACTCTCTGTTGACTCACACATGGTTGTGGGAAACTCCCAGGATCATCAGATAATTAATCACAGAGCAGAGTAGTAACATGTTTAAATGCTGAAATGTCATTGTGTATGCAGCGTTTTTAGAAGGTATCACATATTTAATGTTGGACGGCTGCCTCAAAAGAGGTGGACTGAAATCCAACAATCCCTAAGTCTACTCTAACAAATGGATTATCACCTTCCTGAATGAAGTCAACAATGACAAACTCACCTTTTGATGAATAATTGTGAGTCTTATTATGTGTTATTCCATAGTTTCACTTCTTAGGAGAGAGAGTATTCATAAACGGAAGACTTTATACTGTTTCTCCACAGACTACGTTCTCTGATGATTAGGTAATCTTGAATTTGGTAACCAGGAAAAGCTGTAGGCACACCTCCAGAGGTGTGGCTAGGACTTGTTTAGGCGGATCAAATGCTGTCATGAAAAGTTTTAGGAGATAGTTATCTTGGGAGACTGTAATGTCCCATGATAACACTTTCTATAAGCCGCTCTCTGCTCCATAGCCCATGTTACCAGGATACAGAATGCAAGCAGGGTTGCCAGGCAACATTTATGAACCACCATTCCGTCACATTCTAGTGCCCTTCAAGCATGCTAAAAGGAGTATACCCACCAATGAACTAACCTTCCATCCTCACCGAGTTTCTCACAAAAACAGAGCAGGGCTCTTTCTTTTGAGTTGTACATATTTACCAGTCTCTCAAGCTACAGCATGCCTATAGTGACATAAGCACGAAAACGAAAGCATCATTGTGCCATTCAAATACAATGATGAGTATTTTAAACCTGTTTTCTATGCTTCAATTTTTTAATTTCTAGAATGGAAAGAATAGAATTAATTGCCCCTACCATAATCCTTTTCTCCTTATTGAAAATTAAATAAACTCCTCTTCATTCTCTTACCTTTAGAGTAGCTTGATGCCGTGGTTTCTCAGAGGGGTTTAGATTTGCATTAGGCTGATTATTAAGGATTTTGAGCTGTGTCTTATGTTTCCTTCATTTTGTATTCTCCAATGGACTGTTCTCTATTAAGTGCTATACCCTGCTTTCTAATATGGTTATTTAGAGTGATTTATTGTTGGTGGTGTGTCATGTTATCAGCCCAACAGAGTTCTTTAGATGAGATTCCCTGATCAGGAGATTATTCAGTCATTCCATTTTTATAATCGGTGGTCACTGTGTCCTTCATGGGTCAGTTCTGTTGCAAAATCTCAGAAACCGATGATGTGAAACATTACATTTTCTTTTTTATATCGTGTAATCATTCGATTCTTAAAAATGTACTATTACTTAATCAGTAATCACCGTATAAGGCAGTGTCCTCCATTCTCTGGGCACTGCTTCTGGTACCGATCTCCTGCAGTGTCAATCCCACAGCAGCCAAATGACGGATGACACCATCATTACTTACGCAATCAAATGAGTTAATAATTGGATAGTCCTCCATACTTAACTTTAGTAAGAAGGACCCAACTCCAGTGATTGCCAAGGAAGTAGTACTTAGATAATTAAATAATGCCACGTGATTAACTCCCATGGAGGAATGGCCGGACTCCAGTCAAGAAGAACAACACCTTCATCGATTTTAATAATTAATATATAATGAAAAATGATTGCATAATGTCATGGTGGTGAATACTTAAATCTCACATGGAGTAGTCAGACTGATCTCTTCCTGGAATAATGAGGAATTTAAAAAATTAAATTGAATATTAATTAGTGGGCCTTTTATATTAACACTGATGAGATGGCACCAAAGTCCTAACACTATCGCTGATGTAAAGATCTATTTACATAGCTAAATGATGAAGTAATGAGATGATATTACATCATCAACTCCCAAAATCTGACTCCAAACGGGACTTATGGTCCAGAACATTACCTGTATTTTAAATACGTAAATTAAATGATGAATCATTACTTATTTTCCCAGTTTAACAGTTAAAGAAGTAAGTTTAGTATTAGATGATGTGATGGTCTGGTACAACGGTCTCCCCAAAGGAGGCTCAAAACTCCAGTGATCACTGAATACATAATGACAGATTTTGATAATTAAATGAATAAACATTAAACGAGTGGATGGTGTTTTATGCGTGAAGCCTAAATGACTGCTCAATACTGAAGAGACATTGAGTACTTAATCATAGAATTGAACAAAAAAATTAATGATTAAAGAGATAGTTTCTCATAATTCACCCATAGAGAGATAACAAAATGGTATCAACATAGATTTAAAAAAAGGAAGTAAGTAAGAAAGAAAGAAAGGATGGAAGGAAGGAAGGAAGGAAGGAAGAAAGAAAGAAAGAAAGAAAGGAAGGAAGGAAGGAAAGAAGGAAGGGAGAAAGAAAGGAAGAAAGAATTTACAAGATACAATTTAACACCAACAAGGTGGATCCCAGACTCCACTCTTCCTGGAGTAGAAAAAGACAGATTTGAATAATGAAATATTCAAGTAGTTAGATCGTCTGTCACATTGAGTGTGACACAAGGGGGTACCAAACTGCAGGGATTACAGATTATATAATGAAAGAATTTAATAATTACATCTTTAAATAAGTAAGCCATTGATCTTTTTTTGAATCATCAATTCCTGGGCAGACTTGCCAGGTGTGAAAATGTATGCTGTCGTCACGCATTTTTAAAATGTCATCAGTTAATCGTCAGATAATCATACTGTCTGGCCTGATGTAGTCTGTTGGCCTGACATCATCACAAGCACCTGAATCTCTGTTGTGGTGCGGCAATATGTGAGATAATGGGCCCAATCCTGGTGTAGCAGTAATAGCCACAATGTTGATAAAAGCTGAAGAGATGGCTGCAGCAGGGGCATCACCAGCATAGCTGAGAGAGAGATGTTCTTCCGTGTTCTGAGTCGTCATCCTTTTGGCAGGTCTTGGTGATGGTGCCGACCTGCTAGTCCCACTCCTCCTTCTCATGATAGATCACAACCCATGTGAAGATATGGAGGAAGAGCAGGTAGTCAACACCCAGACCACTGTGCCGGCCTTGGGGAAGTCCTTGTACTTCTCGGTAGGCACCGTGCAAACTTCTGGACTCAATCATCCAGCATCCCTCCTACTCTGGGAGATGTATTGATCATTCAGAAAATGCTCTGCCCATGTCTACAACTTTCCTAACCTTGTCCCTGACAGAGTTTTGTACCCTAACCGTAAACGGTGATGTCTTTTCAGTCATTTTCATAATTTCAAGAATTTAATAAGTCAGTAGTACCTAACTGTCACAATAAATAGGTGATGTAGCATTTTACTGGCAGGGAACCATGGTCAGAATCCAGGCATGAAGGATGTCATCATCATCAATTGAAAAAATGAATCATAAAATGTGATGATATTGCACATTAACTCCACAAGAGGGAGCTTTACAGGTCTCTGCATGGAATGATGGATTGTTGTTTACATTACTAAACAAATATTTACATTATCTTGGGGATTAACACAGATTATCAATTTAAATACTTTAATTATGTAATTAGATGATCTGTGGCACCAGATTCCAGGTGTCATGGATGATATAATCATTGTTTTATGTAATTAAATAATCAAATAATGAGTTCATGTAACATCATCCACTTCCCTGAGGTGGCTACAAACCAGGCTCATGAACGATGCTGTCGTGATTCATTTAAATATTTTAACTACATAATTGACAGTAAGATGGTCTATAATAATTGTCTCCCACATCATGTTACCACAATTCACTGATCATGGATTATCTAATATCCTATTTTAATAATGAAATAACAATATAATCAGAGGATGAAATGATCTGTCATACTCCACACAATTGAGTCTCAGTTGTCTCCCATATGATTGTGGGAAACTCCCAGGTTCATCGCTTATTTAATCGCAGAGTTTGGTAGTAACATGTTTCAATGCTGAACTGTCATTGTGTATGCAGGGTTTTTAGAAGATATCACATATTTAATGTTGGACGGCTGCCTCAAAAGTGATGGACTGAAATCCAACAATCTCTAAGTCTACTCTAACAAATGGATTATCACCTTCCTGAATGAAGTCAACAATGGCAAACTCACCTTTTGATGAATAATTGTGAGTCTTATTATCTTTTGTTCCATAGTTTCACTTCTTAGGAGAGAGAGTATTCATAAACGGAAGACTTTGTACTGTTTCTCCATAGACTACATTCTCTGATAATTAGGTAATCTTGAATTTGGTATCCAGTAAAAGCTGTAGGCACACCTCCAGAGGTGTGGCTAGGACTTCTTTCGGCGAATCAAATGCTGTCATGAAAAGTTTTATGAGATAGTTATCTTGGGAGACTGTAATGTCCCATGATGACACTTTCTCGAAGCTGCTCTCTGGTCCTTGGCCCATGTTACCAGGATACAGAATGCAAGCAGGGTTGCCAGGCAACATTTATGAACCAACATTCTGTCATATGCTAGTGCCTCTCCTGTCCCGGGCTACCATCTCACCAGCAAGAACGACGCAGCACACAGATAGGATCCTTCTGTGATAATAGCATTAATGCTTCTTGAGAGGCAGAGCATAAGCTTACACTAACTGCAGAGCGAAGATCCTGGGAGCAAAAACCCACACACTTATATAGAAACTCAGCCTCACTTAGGTCATGTCACTCCCTGACTGGTTGCTCTCTCATCAGTCTAAATGACGCCACATGAGAGGTGCGGGAGAAATCCCCTTGCACGCATGCACAGGCTTATTTATGCCAACCGCCAGCCGGATGCCAGTGCCATCTTGTAATGGGGAATGTAGGGACGGCTCCCTACATCTCCCCCTTTTTTCTTATTTAATGATAAGGCTTTATATTTTCACAAGCAAATAGGTCATCCATATGTTGAGGGATAGAGGCAGAGGTCGTACCTTCCCAAATAAACATTAAGACCATGTACAAGAGTCGCCATCAGGCTGTTAGCTTGACTCGATGCGCTCTCGACCTGTCCTCTGCCGTTTTTCTGGGAAAGGGGAACTAGGGCAGGCAACCCTTATGCAGGACAACGTGCTTCCCAGAGAGGCCTGCCTATTGAGCAACTCTCTGTGCGATGCCTTGCTCATCATCCCTCATGGGCTGCTCAAGCCAGACACTCTACCCTATGAAATGAGCCTAGGCTCCGGGTGTGCAAGAGCTATCCGGCCGGTGGCCTATTGCTTAAGCATAGACAGCCAAACATCATCTGACGTTCCACTATCAAGTGCGGCAAGTGCCTGGGCGATAACCACCTTATCTTTTTTTGCCTGATTCCTGAGTTTTGCAAACCAGCCAAAAAAGCAACAGCAGACCACAGCAGATGGCTGCAAAGAATAACCCCACCCCCAACCATTCCTTAAAATAGGAAACAGCCTAGGTAATCCAAGATGATAGGCCCTCCGTCAGGTACAGATCGAGTCGGGTGGAATTAATCTGGATAATAGCGGTCCTCATTTCTTGGAGGGTCTGTTCAAATTCTGCGGTCCAATTCTGTAACATGAACTGAGAAAGACTTTTAGACAAATTAGCTGCTTTGGTAAAATTTTCATATTGAATGGAGGTGACACATAAACCAGGGAGCTTCTGCTCACAGCCCAAATGGGCCAATTGCCATAATATGTCCAACTGCTCCTGTACTAAATCTATACGTTGGTTCACCAACATCAAGCCCCCCTGAATTTGAGTATTGGCTGAAGTCTGTTTTTCCAGAGCCTCTGAAACTGTCCTTAGGCAAAAAGGCTAGACCCAGCTCCCTATTGGTGGCAAAGAATCGGGGAAAGACCTGAGCATTATACATCCCTGGCATTGGAAGTGGGGACGTTGACATGATTCCCCAACGAGGCTCCCCTTGGACAGCTGGGATGCTGAGTATCATCAGTGACATCAGGGGGAGCAGTCGGCTCCCCTTTTTCTTGTCCTCGGGTTTCCACATCTTTCTGCTCCAGGCCCATCCGAGTGAGTCTTTCTGGGACCCAGAAAGGATTTTCTTCATTCTGTGGGAAAACACAAACAGCTCCCCTGGATCTTATTAGAATAGGATCTGGGCCTTTCCATTCATTGGTTAACACATCTTTCCATTTTACCAGTTCCTTAGGTCGACATGGGTCTGAGCAATGTCGCTCTGCCGCAGACTGACCATGTTCATCCATGTTTAAAAAATTCATGGTGAAAAGTGCCTTTGCTATAGCCACCCATGGCACAGGGGGCAAACCCATCATTATTCCCCATTTTTGCTTAAGGAGATATGATTTGAGTGTGCGATGTGCACGCTCAATAATGCCTTGTCCTTGAGGATTATATGGCAAGCTCGTGACATGTGTGACTTGCATTTGTGCACAAAACTGTCTGAATTTTTGAGAAGTATAGGCAGGCCCATTGTCAGTTTTTAAACATTTAGGCTTACCCCCGGCACTCCATGCCTCAAGACAGTGTTGAATCACGTGGGAGGTTTTCTCCCCAGTGAGTGGTGTGGCATGGAGAACGCCAGAGCAGGTGTCTATTGATACATGCACATATTGTAACTTTCCAAAGGATGAGACATGGGTCACATCCATCTGCCAAACCTGTAAGGGCTGAATGCCTCGAGGATTAATTCCAAAATGGGGTGCAGGCAGAAACTGACAACAATGTTGACAATTGACAACAATCTCACGAGCCTCCTTCCTAGTGATGGAAAAATGGCGTCCCAGGGTTTCAGAAGTCACATGAAAATTCTTGTGAAATACCTTGGCAGCCTCTAGTGGCGTGGCTAGAACCATGGCAACCAATCTAGTTGCTTTGTCAGCCAAATCATTACCTAAGGCCATGGGTCCTGGTAGCCCGGAATGTGCCCTTATGTGAGTAATAAAGAAGGGCTGCCCTCTAGCAAGCAGACAATTTTGTATGTCCAGAAAAATGATTGCAATCTTGCTGGTCATTTTTATAATGCCAGCCGTCTCTAAGAATTTTACAGCGTTAACTACATAAGATGAATCTGACACGATGTTCAATGGACCCTGAAACCTTTGTAGTACTTCCAAAACTACCATGCATTCCACCACTTGAGGTGATATTTCCTGAAATTGTTTGGAGTATATTTTGCCCTCCACCACAAAAGCTCCCAAATCTTGTCTTAGACCCATCAGTATACACCACCAGTCCATTTTTTATAGGATGACTTGAGGTAATTTTTGGAAAAATCATAGGCTGGTTAAGGGTAAATTGTAAAAGTGGATGTTTAGCGTAATGATTGTCTATCTTTCCAACAAAGGTTGTGACCAAAATAGCCCAATCATTTGAAGTATAGCGGCAAGGGTGGCAACCTGTACAGCATTATAGGGTACAATCAGCAAATTAGGTTCAATGCCGAAGTGCATGAGGGAGGCCTTTAATCCTCTCATGGCCAGTTGGGCCACCACGTCCGGGTACGAATCAATAACTTTCATGGGAGAAGCATTAGGGTGTATCCATAATAAAGGACCTTGTTGCCATAATACTGCGGTCGGAAGCCCTTTTGTCCTGAACACGCATAGAGTAATCGGTTTATTTTCCTCTATGCGTGACAATTGAGCCATCTGTATGGCTGCTTCCATCTTTAGTAAAGCCTGTCTTGTGGCATGAGTCAATTCTCTTGGGGATGCAATGCGGCTATCTCCCTCCAACACATCAAACAAAGGCTTAAGCTCGGCGGAGGGAATTTTTAGAAAAGGTCTGAGCCAATTTATGTCCCCCAATAACTTTTGAAAATTATTAAGAGTATGTAGATAATCCTTTCTGATTTCTAATCTCTGTGGCACAATCTTATCTGGAAAGATCTTGGAGCCTAAAAAATGTCCAGTATCCGAGATTTGTACTTTATCTGTGGCTATATATAGGCCTCTCTTCTCCAATGCTTGCAACAGTACAGGATATGCCAGTTTTAAAAGATCAAAATCTTTATGACATAGCAAGATGTCATCCATATAATGAAACAGCATCAGAGAAGGGAATTGTCTTTTAACTGGGGCCAAGTCTTCATACACATACAGCTGACAGATGGTTGGACTGTTTGCCATGCCTTGTGGTAAGACCTTCCACTGAAACCTCTTTTCCGGTTCAGCATGAATTATAGATGGTAAAGTAAAGGCAAATCTGGGTCTGTCATGCTCATGTAAAGGTATGGAAAAAAAAAACAATCCTTAATATCCACAATCAATAGCGGCCAAAATTTGGAAAGTGTGGTAAGCACCGGTAGACCGCGTTGTATGGGGCCAAAAAGCTGCATTTGCTCATTAATAGCGCATAAATCATGAAGCAAGCGCCATTTTCCAGATTTCTTTTTTATTACAAAAATTGGAGTATTCCATGGTGAGGTGGAGGCCTCAATATGGCCTAATTTTAATTGCTCCTCTATAAGCTAATTCACCGCTTGTAATTTTTCAGAGGTAAGCGGCCACTGAGGAACCCATACCGGATCCTCCGTTTTCCAAGGTATGGGTCATGCAGCCTCAGTGGCGCCTAGGAAAAACCCAGACCCTGTCTATTTCTATTGGGGTTAGGAACAACGGGCTCAAGGCGCCCCTGTTCATAGCGGCCCAAACCGTTGCCCTGCTGATATCCCATCTTGACCATGATCCCCTGAGTCTGTGGTGAATATTCATTTGTCAGCATCAGTCCCATGTCTTGCATGACATCTCGTCCCCATAGATTCACAGGCATCGGTAATACATAAGGAGTAAATTGGCCTTTTTGACCCTCCTGGGTTCTCCAGCTAAGGGGGGTAGCACTGATAGTGGGGCAGGACTTATAGCCAAGACCCTGTAAAGAGTGTGACGATTCCACCATTGGCCATGTCTTCAGCCACCAGTAGGTGGAGACAATGCTCTTATCAGCCCCCGTGTCCAAAACGCCTTCAAATTTCATTTATCCAAAATGTAGTTTTTGGCCTACTATGTAAAGACATGACCAAATAGGCAGAGTCTGTTCCTGAGGATCCCATTTGTTTTGGGACACCATCAATGGGCCCATGTTGGTTATCATGAGGTAGGAGCAGCAATTGTGCAATCCTGTCTCCCTGACTGATGGAGAAAACCCCGGTAGGGCTTGAGCATAGTGCCTGTATCTCGGGGGTGTGGGCATCATCCACAATTCCTGGATGTACTATGAGCTCCCGTGCTATAAGGGAGCCTCGCCCAAGGATCAATCCCATAGTGCCTGAAGGCAGAATAATTGATTTTAAAGGCAAGGGCTGAATACCCATTTGGGGCATTAGTAAGATTGAGGAGGCGGCAGGCAGGTCCATTCTGATGGGTCTGCTTGGCCGCTCTCCTGGTTCCCTTCTAGAGATTTGACAAATCGGTTCCCATATCTTCGAGGGCCCTGGGACCAAGGGCCCATCTGCCCGTTTTTTGACACCTCAAGGGTCGGAGCTTCTGTCGGAGGGAGGAGTCTCCCTTTAATGTCTCTAACAGATCTGCATTGCTCCGCCCGATGGTAGCCTTTGCCACATCGGGTGCAGAGGCAATTGAAGAATGGTTAATGAAGATGTGGCACATCTACACAATGGAATACTACTCTGCAGAAAAAACTAATGGAATCTTGAAATTCGCAGGCAAGTGGATGGCACTTGAAGAAACCATCCTGAATGAGGTAACTCAGTCACAAAAAGAGGAACAGAGTATGTACTCACTCATATATGGATTTTAGACCTGGATCAAAGATCACCACCCTATAATTCACATCACCAGAGGAACTGGGATACAAGGTGTATTCTAAGCGATTCACATAAAGTCCCTCACAGAACTGGGAAGGGACAAGTCCCTCAGGTGCAGTGGGGGGGCAGCAAATGGAGAGAGAAGTAGGAGAAAATGAGTGGGAGGAAAGGAAAACATGTTCGACTAGGAAGATTGAGCCTGGTTAGGAATAGAAGATAGGAAAGAGAGAGACAGAGACAGAGAGAGAGAACATACAAGAGGGAGCCTATATTGGTTTGAAGATAAAATTGAACACAAAGAGAGGTCTAGAGAACTACAAGACTGCTCCCAACTAACAATCTGAGCTTCCGTGGAAAGGCTATCATAAATGCCCTTCCCGGAGAGTGAGATCAACAACTAACTTCTCCATGGAGCCCTCAACTAATGCCTGTTGAAAACAGGATCAAACACCCATACATTAACACTGAGTCGAACTAGAACGCAGATACAGATGGAGAGGAAAAACCATGCTGCAGAAACACATACAGACAGCTTACCTGAACAAGGAGGAGCTAACAGCCACTAGACAGATAGCTGGGAAGCCAGCATGGGACTGACTCAGGCCCCGCTGAACATGGGTCTCAGCCAGAAGGACTGAGAAGTCTAAGAGACCTCAGACAGAGGAGCCAGGATGTATCCCTGGTGCGCAAAAGGACACTGCGAACATATCCCCCATGGAGGGATAACTGCCTTAATCTAGAGACAGGAGAGAAGCCCTAGTCCCTACTTTCATGATCTGTCAGGTCTACATGACCCCAACTGGATGGCATTCCCCTACATATGAAATTGGGGTGGGAGGATGGGGGGGAGGGTGGTTAGAGTGCATGTGAGAGGGCAGAGAGGGTAAAAAGTAGGAAAGGGGGGAGAGAGGAATGGAGGGAGGGAGAGCAATCTGGGATCAATATGTAAAATAATAAATTAAATTTAAAAAATGCTTTGACTCCAAAATTAAGTTCAAGGACATGTTACTGGGAAAAGGATTTCTATTATTGTTTCCACAGAAAATGAAAAGATGTGCATTCCTTCCAGACTAATGTGGTTTGATCAAGCCAGACCTCCTGATAGAAAATACCAGGTGATCCTACATTCAAAACAGGTGGACAAAGCAGCCTTACAGACTACAGCCAGGATTTCTGCATCTTCATAGAATCCCCATGACAGCACACCTTACCAGCAGGAAGTAATTTGAAAAGATCAACACCCAAATCCCAAAATATTGTCTATAAATGTTTGTTATTATTTCAATGGACTTGGTTATATAAAATGAAAAAAAAAGGAATAGAAGCATTGATTGAAAAAAACTATAAAAACAAAAATAAAAATGGGGTACAGAACAGAAGAAATAATTCTCAGTAGAGGAAACCAAAAAAGCTGGAAAACACTTAAGAAAATGTTCAACATCTTTAGCTATCAGGGAAATGCAAATCAAAACAACTTTGAGATAACATCTTACTCCTGCCAGGATTGCTAAAATTAAAAACACCAATGACAACTTATACCAAAGAAGATGTGGAGAAAGGGAACATTCCTCCACTGCTGGTGGGAGTACAAACTCGTACAGGCATTTTGATGATAAGTATGCTGGTTCCTCAGGAAAATGGGAATTAGTTTACCATGCGACCCAGCAATACCCCCTTAGACATATACCCAAATGATCCATATCCTGGCAATAAAGACATCTGTTCAACTATTTAGATATCAGCATTATTTGTAGTAGCAAGAAACTGGAAACAACCTAGATGATCCTCAATTGAAGAATGGATAAGAAGATTGGCACATCTACACAATGGAATACTACTCTGCAGAAAAAAAAAATAATGGAATCTTGAAATTCGCAGGCAAGTGAATGGCTCTTGAAACAACCATCCTGAATGAGGTAACCCAGTCACAAAAAGGTGAACATAGGATGTACTCGCTCATATATGGATTTTAGACCTAGAGCAAAGGATCACCAGCCTATAATTCACACCACCAGAGGAACTAGGATACAAGGTGTATTCTAAGAGATTCATATAAAGTCACTCACAGAAGGTTGATGGGACAAGTCCCCCAGAGTACATGGGAGGTGAGGGGGGTCAATGAATGTAGAGAGAACTAGGAGAAAGGGAAGGAGAGAAAAGAAATTGAGACTAGGAAGATTGAGTCAGTGTAGGAATACAAGACAGAAGAGAGAGAGAGAGAGAGAGACTGAGAGTGAGTGAAAGAGAGAGAGGGAGACAGAAAGAGAGAGAGAATAAAAGAAGAAGCCAGTATTGGTTTGAAGAGAAAAGTGAATCTAAAGGAAGGTCTAGAGTCCTACTTGACTGTTGCCAACTAACAATTTGAGCAACTGTGAAAAGGCTACCATAAATGCCCTTCCTGGATAGTGAGATCAACAACTAACTTATTCACCATCATGGAGCCGTCCTAGAGTGCTGTTGGAAACAGAAGCAAACACCCAAATCTAAACACTGAGTTTAACTAAAATCCAGATGCAGATGGACAGAACAAGACAAGGTTGTAGAAACACACAGAGACAGCTGACCTGAATAAGGAGCAAATAACAGGCACCCAGACTGATAGCTTGGAATCCAGCATGGTACTGACTCAGTCTTCTCTAAATATGGGTCTCAGCCAGAAGGACTGAGCAGTCCTAGGGACTGCAGACAGTGGAACCAGGATGTATTCCTCATGTACAATAGGTCATTGCAGACACATCCCCCATGGAGGGTACTCCCTTAACCTAGAAACAGGAGATAAGTCCTAGTCCCTACTTCTAATGACTTGACAGATCTACATGACTACACAAGGATGGCATTGTCATACATGTGGAATTGGGTTGGGAGCTGGGAGCGGAGGGTGGTAAGGGTGCATGTGAGGGGGAATAGCGTATAAATGGTTGGGAGGGAAGGAGGGAGAGGGAACTGGGATCGACATGTGAAATAAAAAATAAATAAGTAAATTAAAAAATAAAATAATATAAATACTCCCAGGCCAGAATCTTACAGGCTGCTGGTAATACAGAACACCAGTGTAAACAGCACCAGGCCCCTCCTGGTACAGAACCCCTAAGCCATGCTCATCCAGGATCCATGCTGGGTTGCTGAAGGCCTAGGTGCATTGGGCCACCTGGTGGGCAGTCGGAGAGGAGAGGAGTTCTGAATCCCTAGGGGCTAATGACAGAACCAGACCCTCGCCCAGCCCTCCTCTCCTCAGGTGGCAGTGACTGTGACCATAGGGACAGGGGTGAGTGTGAGAGTGGGGAGGTGGAGGATGAGGGGTTTTGGGGAGAACAACTTTGGTAAAGATTTTTGTGTCAACTAAAAAAATAAAAATAACAAAATATATGGTAATTAAAGTGATGGCTATATGCAGACTTGTTACAATCAGTCTGAAGCAAAGAAGACAGAATAAGATAACAGTGGTCTAGTAGACAGGTGAAGTGGCCTGCAGATTTATAGGTCAATGCAACTCATCAAAGCAGAACCGAGAACATCAGAAGGAACTTCATGTGTTACGAGTATGATTCCATTTCTCTGGGCAATAAAATGTAGAACAGGAAAAAGGATTGACAAGATCCAGAAGAGAGAAAAGAGATAAAAATAAAATTATAATACTGAAAGATAACATAAAAGAAGATCTGGTGTAACCCACAAAACCCATAAAAGTAGCCAACAGTTAAGAGAGCAGAGTGTGCAGAGAGGCTCAGGGGAAAGCACCAATGTAAGAATGTAGAGTCAGGAATTAAATAAATAAATAAGATTTCACTTCAGGCATGCATATCTGGGGAAGAGTCACTGATAAGAAAAAAAAAGAGAAAAGGAGAGACATTTCTATGCTAGGGATGTCTGAGAAAATCGAGAGAGACTAAAGGTAATGTAAAAAGTTATGGAGGTTCAAAGAAAAGTTTTCAAATGTCTAGAAAGATGTAAACTGCTGTGGGCTCTCATATCTACAAATATAAATTTAAGATTAGTAATATGAGTTAAAATTTTTGACCATACTAGGTTAATGATTTAAAAGTTCTGTTTATTTCTCTCAAGAAAAATATATGTACTTGCTAAAAAGTTCTGTCAGTGTTTCCTGTTAGAAACCTGTTTGTAGCAAGAATAGAGCTAAAACAAAAATGGTTTAAACATTTTTGCTGTCTAATGATAACAGCCCCCAGCTCAAAATTTACCTCTGAGCACTGGTCATTTAATTCAGATTATCAGAATATCAGATGTCCTTTTAATGTAGATGACATTAATTCTGTTTTATGTCGAAAGCTGTTAAAAATTGAAACTAGTTAAAAAGTTACAATTATTAACACTGGAAATTAACATAAACTTAACAGGCACTAAGCTGACAATGGGTTTAACAACATAAAGGATGCTAAAATTATTTGATATTATAAGAAGTCAGTACAGGATGTTTAATTGGTTTATCAAACAGTTTTTTATATGTTTAAATTCAGAAGGTTACATTATATTTGTGCTTTATTACATTGTTAATATTCGTACTTAAATTAAAGGGCTAAAATTTAAGATCATAGCCATACACTGTATATACTAACCAAAAGTTGAGAAGCTCATTTTTTTATGATACAGATGGCAATCCATCCTTGTTTTTGTTAAATTTGGTAAGCATAAGTTATTTAGATAAACTGAATCACATAGCTATTTTATGTTTTCCTAAAAGGAGTTTCAAATTAAAATCAGTATTTTTAAAGCTAAACTGACAATGCAAAGTTCTAGTTTTCTAAATCTTTTAACTATTATAAAATGTTAAGAAACACAAGTTACCAGCCATCCTTATATATTAACTGTTGGTTATAGTCAAACTAAGTATTAATGATTAATAACAGGAATAAACCTCACTCTGTCTCCTATACATATTCTAAAAGTTCAAGCTTAAATCGAGTAACTGAAAACCAAGTTGTCTATTAAGACCTACCTAGAAAGACTTCTAATACTACAGAGATCTGTGGAACAAGACATTTAAATATTAACTAAAAAACTGTAATAATTTCAGGCAAAGAATAAAAAACCTAACAATGACCAAAGAAATGCCACTAAAGTACATTGTAGGGCAGCATGGATTGTGATGACACTGACCAGGGAGCAAGATGCTGAAACACAATGCCTGCAGCATGATAGGACCCAGCTCGGACTGTGTAGAGGCTGCAGGGTACTGTAAAATTGTCTGCACCTTTGCCTGGACAAAATAAGTTCAGACTTTTCCAATTCCAGGTTCCACAGTGGGGGCTGGGGGACACCTCTCACATTATGTACTTGGTGAAAAATTTCTCCCCTCAATGCAATAGAAAATTGGATACGACTAATAATATAAGGAATGGTCCCTTTGATTTTTTTAATAGATTCAAAAGTAACATATACTTTATCCTTCTCAGATCTCTAATTCTATTGATGGCTTGGCTAACAAAACTTTGTGAGCTTGGCAATAAGTGCAGACTTGATATGGCTCCTAAATAAGAATTTAAAAATATAAAGATATATAAGTTTTCTTGAACATATATTTATTAATTATGCATACAGTGTTCTGCCTGCATACATGTCTGCACACCCAAAGAGGATACAACATCACATTATAAATTTTTGTGAGCCACAATGTAGTTGCTGGGGATTGAACTCAGGACTTCTAGAAGATCAGCCAGTACTCTTACTCTTAACCTCTGCCACATCCCTCTAGCCCAAGACATATACTTCTTAAAGATATAAAAAATTAATTTACAATATAAAAATTCAGAGCTTAACTTTTAATCAAGTTCTGATAAGCTAATAGAGCAGGGACTCCCAGCTGTTTAGTCACAAACTCAAAGTTTTATGATTTTTATTGGGTGTCATCGAAGTGTAAATATGAAGGATGTTTCATTAGGCCTAAGGCACCACTGACCAATCTATACATGGATCGCTCTTGACAGAAGAAAAAGCTTCTAACCCAAATCTGTAAATTTTGCTAGGACTCAAAGGCATAAGTTCATTCCTGCTGTTTTATAGATACCCAAAACCTACTTTTTGTACAATTTTGATTTCAGCACAGATTGGTGATGATAATATATCTAAAACTTTTATGTCCTTTTATATAACACAGTTCATATAAGCATCAGAGGGTCAAATGTCATAAAGCTTTCATCCACTTCTGACGGGTCAAAAGGACTGCAGATTAATACAGCTATCCTGAGGATGGAATTTTCTCCCTGGTCTTGCTGTCTTTCTTGATCACCAAAGGTAAGGAACAAAGAGTTCCAAATATATATATATATATATATATATATATATATATATATATATATATATATATATATACACATTTTAACCTTTGTTCCCAGTTTAAACATGTCTCAGACGATTTGTGCTTCTGGCAGATGAGTATCAGTTGCTGACTACAGCCTGCTCCTCTATAGTGCTCTCCCTCCTTACTGTGAACCAGCCCAGCCCACGTGAATCTTCAACAGTGTCTACAAACTGATGCCTCTGATTAATGGTCCATTTCCTGAATCCCACTTCCTTTTGTTGGTATTGTCTAGCATTTTATCCTACTTGCAGCTAAGAAAACTCTGCAAACGTAAGCAGGAAGTAGTACAGGCATGTCGCTGGCCCAACAGTGTTTTGATTTTCAAATAGATGTCACCTGGAGGTCTATAGCCTATAAAGCCTCCTTGAGCAGCTTGTTACTATTATGGCTACTGGTTTTCTCAACTTCCAAGGAAGTGATTCCTGGCTGCAAAAGCAAATGGTTTTTACTGGTAAAAATCAAACCAGCTGGGACCTCACTCTGTCAGAAAAGTAAGGTAGTGCCTTAAAATTGTGAGGGGTTTATAACCGGGTAAACAGAAAGGGAAACTTGAGACCACTAATCTCAGTTAACAAGGTTTCCAAGATACAGGCAGTTCATAGAGTGCAAATTTATTTACAAGGTCAACATGGAACTAAGTTAATATAATCCATCATTTGTTTAGGCAAGATTGATGAGCACACCTGAAAGGTTGATGTTTTTTCTTTGTTTTTACTTCTTCTCCTGAGGATGTGGGTTCTGTACTCTGTAGTAGGTGATTTTTCTATTGACAGAAATTCTTGTTCTCATTATTTTTTCCTTCTTGCAATAAGCCCTAATTTCATAACATTTAGATATTAATTTTTCCATCACATTTCCTCTTTGCAACAAATATTAGAGGCCCATTTTTTGGGCCTCCAATAGGTAAAAGACTTCTGGTGTTTTTTTGGTGTACAGGTTACTCACATAGCCTCCTATGTATAGGAGTTTACTTTTGTTTTCTTTTGATATAGCATCTTAACCAGGGAAAAGGTGAAATGTATTCTTTTCCTGTACTACTTCCAGCTTACCTTTGCAGTGTTTTCTTGGGAATGAGATGGCTAAAATGCTATATAAAACCAATAAAAATGTATTAAAAGGAGGGGGGCTTCAGCAAATTGCACATTTATTAGAGGCATTAGTTTATAGACCTTGTTGAATATTCACATTGGCTGTGCTGGTTCTCAGTAAGTCCAGAGCAGTATTTAGAAGGAGAATGTAGTCAGTAACTGATGCTCATCTGCCAGAAGCACAAATCTTCTGAGACATGGTTAAATTTGGAACATAAGTTTGAGATATATTATCATCACCACTCTGTTCTGAAATCTATACTGTAGAAAAAGTAGATATTGGGTATCTGTAAAACAGCAGGAATGTACTTATGCCTTTGAGTCCTAGCAGAAACTACAGATTTGGGTTACAAAATTGTACATTTATCTTCTGTTAAGAGAGATCGATGTATAGACTGGTCAGTGGTGCCTTAGGCCTGAGTTAATATCCTTCATATTTACACTTCGATGACACCCAACATAAATCATAAAACACTGAGTTTGTGACAAAACAGCTGGGAGTCCCTGCTAGATTAGTTTATCAGAACTTGATTAAAAGTTAAGCTATGAATTTTTATATTGTAAATTAATTTTATATATTTTAAGACGTATATTTCTTGGGCTAGAGAGATGGCTCATTGGTTAAGAATACTGGCTGATCTTCTAGAAGTCCTGAGTTCAATCAACAGCAACTACATTGTGGCTCACAAACATCAGTAATGAGATCTGACTACCTCTTCTTGCCTGCAGACACATGAAGGCAGAACACTGTATGCAAAATTAATAAATAAATGTTCAAAAATGACTTTTATGATTTTAGATCCTTATTTAGGAGCCATATTAATGCTGCCTAATACTGCCAAGCTGACAAAGTTATGGTTAGCCCAGCCATCAAAACTATCAGATGTGAGAAAAATATAGTTAATTAACTGTTCAATCTATTTAAAAAAAATGACAGGGACCATTCCTTATATTCCTAGCCATAACCAATTGTGTATGGGATTGAGGGCAGAAGTTCTTCACCAACTACATAATGTGAGAGGCTTTTTGTTTGTTTGTTTGTATTTTCTCTGTGGAAGAGACACATGGAGAAGACTGACCTGTTGTCTAGGCAAAGATGGTTCAAATAATTTTTCAGCATCTACACAGACTAAGCTGGGTCCATTGTATTTGAACATATTGCTCCTTGTTCAGTGTCATAACAATCGGCCCTAGCCCTGGCCCTGGCCTGGCCCTGGCCCTGGCCCTGGCCCTGGCCCTGGCCCTGGCCCTGGCCCTGGCCCTGGCCCTGGCCCTGGCCCTGGTCCTGGCCCTGGCCCTGGTCCTGGCTGTTCTGGACCAATGCAAATCTAAACAATGCTGAGACAAAATGGGACCAAGCTCCTCTAAAGGGCAGAGAATGAAGAGGGATTATTTTATTTTCAAAAAAGACAAAAGATTTATTATAGAGGCGATTAATTGTATTGTTTGCATTCTAGGAATTAGAAAATTGAAGCACTGAAAAAAAAAGGTTTAAAATACTCATCATTGTACTTGAATGGCATTATGATGCTTTCTTTTTCATGCTTATGTCACTATAGGCATGTTGTAGCTTAAGAGATGGGTAAATATGTAGAACCCAAAAGAAAGAGCCCTGCTTTGTTTTTGTGAGAAACTCAGTGAGGCTGTAAGTTTAGTTCTTCTTTAGGTATGCTGCTTTTAGCATGTGGGAGGGGCATTAGAATGTGACTGAATGTTGGTTCATGAATGTTGCCTGGAAACCCTGCTTGCATTCTGTATCCTGGTATCAAGGGCCCAGCACCATAGAGCAGCTTCCAGAAAGCATCTTGGGACATTACAGTCTCCCAAGATTAACTGTCTCCTAAAACATTCAATGACAGCGATTGATTCCCCTTACCAAGTCATAGCCACAGCTCTGGAAGTTTGCCTACAGCTTTTATTGGTCACCAAATTCTAGATTACCTAATTACCATAGAACATTCAATTTCTTCTGTTTATGAATTCTCTCTCTCCTAAGAATTAATACTATGGAAACAAAGATAATAAGACACACAAAAGGTGAGTTTGTCATTGTTAACTTCCTTCAGGATGGTGATAATCCATTTGTTAGAGTAGACTTAGGGATTATTGGATTGCAGTCCATCTCTTTTGAGGCAGCCGTCCAACATTAAATATGTAGGATCTCCTAAATACCCTGCATACACAATGACATTTCAGCATTTAAACATTTGACGACTCTGCTCTCCGATTAAATAAGGGATGAACCTGGAGTTTCCCACAATCATGTAGGAGTCAGTGAGACTCAATTGTGTCGATTAAGGTAGATCATTTCATCATCTGATTATGTTGTTATTTGATTATTAAAATAGGACATTAGATAATCCATGATGTGAGTTTGCCATTGTTAACTTCATTTAGGATTGTGATAATCCATTTGTTAGAGTATACTTCGGGATTATTGGATTTCAGTCCATCTCTTTTGAGGCAGCCATCCAACATGAAATGTGTGGTATCTTCTAAAACCCTGCATACACAATGACATTTCAGCATTTAAACATGTTACTACTCTGTTCTGTGATTAGATAAGGGATGAAGCTGGGAGTTTCCCACAATCATGTGTCGAGTATGGCAGACCATTTCATCCTCTGATTATGATTTTACTTGATTATTAAAACAGGACATTAGATAATCCATGATCAATGGATTCTACAATGTGGGAAGCGATTATTATGGACCATCTAAATATCAATTTTGTAGTCAAAATATTTAAATTCATCACGACAGCATCATTCACCAGCTTGGTTTGGAGCCGCCTTAGAGAAGTGGATGATGTTACATGAACTCATTGTTTGATTATTTAATTACATAAAACGATGATTATCTCATCCACAACACCTGGAATCTGGTGCCACAGATCATCTAATTACATAATTAAAGTATTTAAATTGACAATCCGTGTTAATACTCAAGATAATGAAAACATTTGTATAGTTATGTAAACCAAAAATCCTCCACTCCATGAAGGGACCTGTAAAGCTTCCTCTTGTGTAGATAATGTGCATCATCATCACATCAATGATACATTGATTCAATTGAGTATAATGACATCCTTCATGACTGGAGTGTCGCCATTCTTACCTATCAGTAAATGCTACATCACATATTTATTGTGACAGTTAGCTATTACTGACATATATAATTCTTTAAATTATGTAAGCGACAGACAATGCCATCACCGTTTACGATTAGTGTGCAAATATCTGTCAGGGACAAGGTTAGGAAAGATGTAGACATGGGCAGAACATTTTCTGAATGATCTATGCATCTCCCATAGTAAAAAGGATGCCTGATGATTGAGTCCAGAAGATTGCTCTGGGCCATTTGAGAAGTACAAGGACTTCACCAAGGTCCGCATGGTGGTCTGGGTGTTGAATGCCTGCTGTTCTCCACATCTTCACATTGGTTGTGATCTAACATGAGAAGTAGTATCGGCACTACGAGGTTGACAGCATCTCCGAGAACCGGCATAAGGATGACGAACAAAAACCGAAGAACATCTTTCTCTATGATATGCTGGTTATGCCCCAGCTGCAGCCATCTTTTCAGCTGATAGCAACATCTTGGTTACTAGTTCTAAGCCAGGAAAGGGCCCATTATCTCAGATCCTGCAGCACCACAACAGAGATTCAGGTGCTGGTGATGATGTCAGGCCAACAGAATTCATCATGCAAGACAGTATGATTGTCTGACGATTAACTTATGGCATTTGAAAAATCCTTGATGACAGCATACATTTCCATATCTGTCAAGTCTGCCCAGGATTTGAAGATACAAAAAAAGGTCAACAACTTACATATTTAAAGATGTAATTATTAAATTCTATCATTATATAATCTGTGATCCCTGAAGTTTTTGCCACCTTGTGTGACTCAAATGTGACAGAAGATCTAACTATCTGAATATTTCATTATACAAATCTGTCTTTTTCTACTCCAGGAAGAGTGGAGTCTGGATCAACCATGTTGTTTTAAATTGTCTCTTGTGATTTCCTTCTTTCTTTCTTTCTTTCTTTCTTTCTTTCTTTCTTTACCTCAATGTTGATATCGATTTGTTATCTCTCTAGGGGTTAATTATGTGAAATTATTTATTCATTCATTTTTTTGTTCATATCTATGATTAAGAACTCAATGACCCTTCAGTATTGAGCAATCATTTAGGCTTCACCCATAAAACACCATTCACTGGTTTAAACTTTGTTGATTTAATTATGAAAATCTGTCATTATGTATTCAGTGATCACTGGAGTTTTGAGCCTCCTTAGGGGAGTCCATCGTGCCAGACCATCACTTCTTCGAATAATACACTTACTTCCTTAACTGTTAAACTAGGAAATTAAATGATAATTCATCACTTAATTAATGAATTTAAAACACAGGTAATGTTATGGACCATAAGTCCCTTTTGGAGTCAGATTTTAGGAGTTGATGTAACATCATCTCATTACTTCATCATTTAGCTATTTAAAGAGATCTTTATATCAGCGATATGTTTAGGATTTTGGTCTCCTAAGAATTAATACTATGGAAACAAAGATAATAAGACTCACAGTTATTCATCAAAAGGTGAGTTTGTCATTGTTAACTTCCTTCAGGATGGTGATAATCCATTTGTTAGAGTAGACTTAGTGATTGTTGGATTTCAGTCCATCTCTTTTGAGGCAGCCGTCCAACATTAAATATGTGATATCTTTTAAAAACCCTGCATACACAATGACAGTGCAGCATTTAAACATGTAACTACTCTGCTCTTCGATTAAATAAGGGATGAACCTGGGAGTTTCCCACTGTGATCACTGTGTCCTTCATGGTTCATTTCTGTTGCAACCTCTCAGAACTGATGATGCGAAACAGTACAGTTTTTTTAAAAATCGTGTAGTCATTTGATTGTTAAAAATGTACTATTGCGTAATCAGTAATCACTGTATAAGGCCGTGTCTCCCATTGTCTGGCCACTGCTTCTGGTACCGATCTACTGCTGTGATGACGGATGACACCATCATTACTTACGCAATTAAATAAGTTAATAATTGGATAGTCCTCCATATTTAACTTTCAAAAGATGGAACCAAACTCCAGTGATTGTCAAGGAAGTAGTACTCAGATAATTAAATTATGCCACGTGACTAACTCCCATGGAGGTTTGGCCCGACTCCAGTAAAAAAGAACATCTTCATCGATTTTAATAATTAATATATAATGAAAAATGTTTGAAAAATGACATTGTGGTGCATATTAAATCCCACATGGAGTAGTCAGACTGATCTCTTACTGGAATAATGATGTTTTTAAAAATTAAATTGAAAATTAATTAGTGGGCCTTTTATATTAACACCGATGAGAGGTCACCAAAGTCCTAAACCTATCGCTGATGTAAAGATCTATTTACATAGCTAAATGATGAAGTAATGAGATGATATTACATCATCAACTCCCAAAATCTGACTCCAAACGGGACTTATGGTCCATAACGTTAACTGGATTTGAAATACATAAATTAAATGATGAATTATTACTTAATTTCCTGGTTTAACAGTTAAAGAAGTGAGTGTAGTATTAGATGACGTGATAGTCTCGTACAACGGTCTCCCCAAAGGAGGCTCAAAACTCCAGTGATCACTGAATACATAATGACAGATTTTCATAATTAAATGAATACACATTAAACAAGTGGATGGTGTTTTATGTGTGAAGCATAAATGATTGTTCAATACTGAAGAGACATTGAGTTCTTAATCATAAATTTGAACAAAAATGAATGAATAAAGAGACAGTTTCTCATAATTCCCCCCTAGAGAGGTAACAAAATGATATCAACATTGATTTAAATAAAGAAAGGAAGAAAGAAACAAAGAAAGAATTCACAAGATACAATTTGACACCAACATGTTGGGTCAAGACTCCAATCTTCCTGGAGTAGATAAAGACAGATTTGAAGAATGAAATAATCAGATAGTTAGATAGTCTGTCACACTTGAGTCACACAAGGTGGCGCCAAACTTCAGGGATCACAGATTATATAATGAAAGAATTTAATAATTACATCTTTAAATATGTAAGCCATTGACCTTTTTTTTTATCATCAATTCCTGGGCATACTTGCCAGGTATGAAAATGTATGCTCTCATCACACAATTTTAAAATGCCATAAGTTAATCGTCAGAAAATCATACTGTCTTTCCTGATGAATTCTTTTGGCTTGACCTCCTCACAAGCGCCTGAATGTCTGTTGTGGTGCGGCAGGACATGAGATAATGGGCCCAATTCTGGCGTAGCAGTAGTAGCCACAATGTTGATAACAGCTGAAAAGATGGCTACAGCAGGGGCATCAACAGCATAGCTGAGAGAGAGATGTTCTTCCGTGTTCTGAGTCGTCATCCTTTTGCCAGGTCTCGGTGATGGTGCCGACCTCCTAGCACCGCTACATCTTCTAGATGTAGACCACAACCGATGTGAAGATGTGGAGGAAGAGCAAGTATTCAACACCCAGACCACCATGCAGACCTTGGTAAAGTTCTTTTACTTCTCGGAGGGCACCATGCAATCCTCTGGACTCTATTCTCCAGCATTCATAGTGGTCTGGAAAACGCATAGAAATTCAGAAAATGCTCTGCCCATGTCTACAAGTTTCCTAATTTGTCGCTGACAGATATTTGCAACATAAAAATAATCGCTGATGGCATTGTCTGTCGTTTAAGTAATTTAAAGAATTAAATAAGTCAGTGATAGCTAACTGCCCAAATAAAGAGGTGATGTAGCATTTAATTGGCTGGGAAGTATGGCCAGACTCCAGTCATGAAGAATGTCATCATCATCCATTGAAACCATGAATCATAAACTGTGTTGATATTGCATATTAACGCCACAAGAGGGAGCTTGACGGGTCTCTTCATGGAATGGACAATTATTGGTTTACATAATTACACACAAATTTACATTATCTTGGGGATTAACACAGATTGTCAATTTAAATACATTAATTATGTAATTAGGTGATCTGTGGCACCAGATTCCAGGTGTCATGGACGATATAATCATTGTTTTGTATAATTAAATAATCAAATAATGAGTTCATGTAACATCATCCACTTCCCTAAGGTGGCTCCAAACCAGGCTCATGAACGATGCTGTCGTGATTAATTTAAATATTTTAACTATATAATTGATATTAAGATGGTCTATGATAATTGCCTCCCACATCGCGTAACCACAATCCACTGATCATGGATTATCTAATGTCCTATTTTAATAATCAAATAACAACATAATCAGAGGACGAAATGGTCTGCCATTCTCCACACAATTTTATCTCAGTTGCCTCCCACATGATTGTGGAAACTCCCAGGTTCATCCCTTATTTAATTGCACAGCACAGTAGTAACATGTTTAAATGCTGAACTGTCATTGTGTATGCAGGGTTTTTAGAAGATATCACATATTTAATGTTGGACGGCTGCCTCAAAAGAGATGGACTGAAATCTAATAATCGCTAAGTCTACTCTAACAAATGGATTATCACCTTCCTGAAGGAAGTCAACAATGTCAAACTCACCTTTTTGATGAATAATCGTAGTCTTATTATCTTTTGCTCCATAGTTTTACTTCTGAGGAGAGAGAGTATTCATAAACAGAAGACTCTGAACTGTTTCTCCACAGACTATGTTCTCTGATGATTAGGTAATCTTGAATTTGGTAACCAGGAAAAGCTGTAGGCACACTTCCAAAGGTGTGGCTCTGACTTGGTTAGGCGAATCAAATGCTGTCATGAAAAGGTTTAGGAGATAGTTATCTTGGCAGACTGTAATGTCCCATGATAACACTTTCTCGAAGCTGCTCTCTCGTCCTTGGCCCATGATACCAGGATACAGAATGCAAGGAGGGTTGCCAGGCAACATTTATGAACCAACATTCTGTCACATTCTAGTGCCCCTCCCACAGGCTAAAAGGAGTATACCCACCGGTGAACTAACCCTACAGCCTCACTGAGTTTCTCACAAAAACAAAGCAGGGCTCTTTCTTTTGAGTTCTACATATTTACCCGTCTCTCAAGCTACAACATGCCTATAGTGACATAAGCATGAAAACGAAAGAATCATTGTGCCATTCAAGTACAATGATGAGTATTTTACTCTTGTTTTCAATTCTTCAATTTGATAATTTCTAGAATGGAAACAATACAGTTAATCGCCTCTACCATAATCCTTTTCTCTTTCTTGAAAATAAAATAAACTCCTCTTCATCCTCTTACCATTAGAGGAGCTTGATCCCATGGTTTCTCAGAGTTGTTTAGATTTGCATTAGGCTGATGATTAAGGATTTTGAGCTGTGTCTTATGTTTCTTTAAGTCATTTTGGATTCCTCAATTGACTGTTCTCTATTAAGTCCTGTACCCCGCTTTCTATGATGGTTATTTAGAGATATTTATTGTTGATGGTGTGTCATGTTATCAATGTTCGTGCGATGAGATTCCCTGATCAGGAGATTATACAGTTATTCCGTTTTTAAAATCGGTGGTCACTGTGTCCTTCATGGGTCAGTTCCGTTGCAACCTCGCAGTAACTGATGATGCGAAACAGTACAGTTTTTTTTTTTTTTTAATCGTGTAATCATTCGATTGTTAAAAATGTACTACTACATAATCAGTAATCACTGTATGAGGCAGTGTCCCCCATTCTCTGGGCACTGCTTCTGGTACCGATCTGCTGCTGTGTCAATCCCACAGCAGCCACATGACGGATGACACCATCATTACTTACGCAATCAAGTAAGTTAATAATGGGATGGTCCTCCATACTTAACTTTCATAAGATGGAACCAAACTCCAGTGATTGTCAAGGAAGGAGTACTTAGAAGATTAAATACTGCCACGTGATTTACTCCCATGGAGGATTGGCCCTAGTCCAGTCAAGAAGTACAACATCTTCATCGACTCAAATAATGAATGTATAATGAAAAATGATTGAGTAATGTCATGGTGGTGCATACTTAAATCCCACATGGAGTGGTCAGACTGGTCTCTTCCTGGAATAATGATTTATTTATAAAATTAAATTGATAACTAATCAGCTGGCGTTTTATACTAGCACTGATGAGATGGCACCAAAGTCCTAAAACTATCGCTGATGTGATGACCTATTTACAGAGCTAAATGATGAAGTAATGAGATGATGTTCCATCGTCTACTCACAAAATCTGACTCCAAAAGGGACTTAGGGTCCATAACATTACCTGTATTTCAAATACGTAATTAAGTGATGAATTATTATTTAATTTCCTAGTTTTACCGGTAAATAAATAAGTGTACTATTAGATGATGCGATGTTCTGGCACGATGGACTCCCCTAAGGAGGCTAAAAACTTTAGTGGTCACTGAATACATAATGACAGATTTTCATAATTCAATGAATAAATATTAAACTAGTGCATGGTGTTATATGCACGAAACCTAAAGATTGATCAATACTGAAGAGTCATTGAGTTCTTAATCATAGATTTGAACAATAAAATGAATGAATGAAAAGATAATTTCTCATAATTCACCCCTAGAGAGATAACAAAACGATATCAATATTGATTTAAATAAATAAGTATTGAAATCACAAGAGACATTTTAACACCAACAAGGGGGCTCCAGACTCCACTCTTCCTGGAGTAGAAAAAGACAGATTTAAATAATGAAAGCATAAGATTGTTAGATCGTCTGTCACACTTGAGTCACACCAGGTGGCACCACACTTCAGGGTTCACAGATTATATAATGAAACAATTTAATAATTACATATTTAAATATCTAAGTCGTTGAAATTTTTCGTATCATCAATCCTTGGGCAGATTTGCCAGATATGAAAACGGATGCTGTCATCACAGATTTTTTAATATTCCATCAGTTAATCGTCAGATAATCATACTTTCTTGCCTGGTGAATTCTGTTGGCCTGACATCCTCACCGGTGCCTGAATCTCTGTTGTGTTGCGGCAGGACCTGAGTTAATTGGCCCATTCCTGGCATACCAGTAGTAGCCAAAATGTTGATATCAGCTGAAAAGGTGGCTGCAGAAGGGGCATCAACAGCATAGCTGAGAGAGAGATGTTCTTCCGTGTTCTGAGTCGTCATCCTTTTGCCAGTTCTCGGTGATGGTGCCGACCTCCTAGTGCCGCTACATCTTCTAGATGTAGACCACAACCGATGTGAAGATGTGGAGGAAGAGCTAGTAGTCAACACCCAGACCACCATGCAGACCTTGGAAAAGTTCTTGTACTTCTCGGAGGGCACCATGCAATCTTCTGGACTCTATTCTCCAGCATTCCTAGTGGTCTGGAAGACGCATAGACATTCAGAAAATGCTCTGCCCATGTCTACAAGTTTCCTAATTTGTCGCTGACAGATATCTGCAACCTAATAATAATCGGTGTTGGCATTGTCTGTCATTTAAGTAATTTAAAGAACTAAATAAGTCAGTGATAGCTAACGGTCCCAATAAAGAGGTGATGTAGCATTTAATTGGCTGGGAAGTATGGCCAGACTCCAGTCATGAAGAATGTCATCATCATCCATTGAAACCATGAATCATAAACTGTGATGATATTGCACATTAACGCCACAAGAGGGAGCTTGACGGGTCTCTTCATGGAATGGACAATTTTTGGTTTACATAATTACATACAGATTTACATTATCTTTGGGATTAACACAGATTGTCAATTTAAATACATTAATTATGTAATTAGATGATCTGTGGCACCAGATTCCAGGTGTCATGGACGATATAATCATTGTTTTGTATAATTAAATAATCAAATAATGAGTTCATGTAACATCATCCACTTCCCTAAGGTGGCTCCAAACCAGGCTCATGAATGATGCTGTCGTGATTAATTTAAATATTTTAACTATATAATTGATATTAAGATGGTCTATGATAATTGCCTCCCACATCGCGTCACCACAATCCACTGATCATGGATTATCTAATGTCCTATTTTAATAATCAAATAACAACATAATCAGAGGACGAAATGGTCTGCCATTCTCCACACAATTTCTGACCTTGGCCCTGGCGCTGCACCTGGCTCTGCACATGGCCCTGGCCCTGCACCTGGCCTTGGCCCTGCACCTGGCCCAGGCCCTGACCCTGGCCCTGGCCCTGACCCTGGCCCTGCACTTGGACCTGGCCCTGCACCTGGCCACGACCCTCAGCCTCTACCTGGCCATGGCCCTGCACATGGCCCTGGCCCTGGCCCTGCAACTGGCACTAGCCCTGGCCTTGCACATGGCCCTGGCCCTGCACCTAGCCATGACCCTGCCCAGCAACTGGCCCTGGCACTAGCCCTGCACCTGCCTTGGCCTTGGCCCTGCACCTGGCCTTAGCCTGGCCCTGCACTTGGTCCTGGCCCTGTCCCTGTCCCTGGCCCTAGCACTGGCCCTGCAGCTGGCCCTGGTCCGGGCCCTGCTCCTGGCCCTGGCCCTGCTCCTGGCCCTGGCCCTGGCCCTGCACCTGGCCCTGGCCCTGCACCTGGCCCTGGCAATGAACTTTGCCCTGGACCTGGACCTGGGCCTGCACATGACACTGGCCCTGAAACTGGCCCACGCCCTGACCTTGCACCTGACCTTGGCCCTGGCCTGCACCTGGCCCTGTCCCTTCAATTGGCCCTGCACCTGGCCCAGAACCTGCACCTGGCCCAGAATCTGGCCCTGGCCCTGCAACTGGCCCTGGCCTTGCACCTGGCTCTGGCCTTGGCCCTGCGCCTTGCCCTGGCCCTGGACCTGCACCTGGCCATGGACCTGCACCTGGCCCTGGACCTGCACCCGGATCTGCACCTGGCCATGCACCTGGCCCTGGCCCTGACCCTGGCCCTACACCTAGCCCTGGCCATGGCCCTGCACTTGGCCCTGGCCCTGGCCCTAGCCCTGCACCTGTCCCTGGCCCTGGACTTGGCCCTAAACCTGGCCATGGCCATGGCCCTGCACCTGGCCCTGGACTTGGCCCTGGCCCTGCACCTGGCCCTGCACCTGGACTTGGCCCTGGCCCTGCACCTGGACCTGCACCTGGCCTTGGCCCTACACCTGGCCCTGGCCTTGCCTCTGCACCTGGCCCTGGCCCTGGACCAGGCCCTGCACCTGGCCCTGTCACTGCACCTGGCCCTGGCATTGGCCCTGGCATGCAACTGGCCCTGGCCCTGCACATGGCCATGGCCCTGACCTTGCACATGGCCCAGGCCCTGCACCCGGCACTGAACCTGGCATTGGCCCTGCACCTTCCCCTGCACCTGGCCTTACACCTGGCCCTGCACGTGGCCCAGGGCGGCACCTGGCCCTACACCTGGCCTTGGCAATGTCCCTGCACCTGGACCTGCACCTGTCCCTGGCCCTGCACCTGGCCCTGGCCCTAAACCTGCACCTGGTCCTGGACCTGGACCTGCACCTGGCCCTAGCCCTGCACATGGCCCTGGCCCTGTACCTGGCCCTGGCCCAGGCCCAGGACTTACACCTGGCCCTGGCGCTGCACCTGGCCGTGCCCCTGGACCTGTCCCTGGACCTGCACCTGGCCCTCAAACTGACCCTGTAACTGGCCCTACCCCTGCACTTGGCTCTGGCCCTGATCCTGGCCCTGGATTGCACCTGGCCCTGGAGCTGGCCCTAGACCTGTACCTGGCCCTTGCCCTAGCCCTGGCCCTAGCCCTGCACATGGCCCAGACCCTGGCACTGACCCTGACCTGGCCCTGCACCTTGCCCTGGCCCTGCACCTGCCCCTAGCCCTGCAAAATGCCTTGGCCCTGCACCTTGCCGTGGCCCTACACCAGGCCCTGCACCTGGATCTGGCCCTGGCCCTGTCCTTGGCCCTGGCCCTGAGAATGGCCCTGGCCCTGGCCCTGAAAATGGACATGGCCCTGGCACTGCACCTGGCCCAGGACCTGCACCTGGCCCTGGAACTGGCCCTGACCCTGGACATGGCCCTGGCCCTGACCCTGGATTTGGACCTGGACCTGGCCCTGCACCTGGCTATGGACATGGCCCTGAACCTGGCCCTGGGCCTGGCACTGCCCATGGCCCTGGCCCTGACCCTGAACCTGGCCCTACACTTGGCCCTGGCCCTGCCCTGACTCTGGATATATACCTGTCCCTGTCTTACACCTGGCCGGGCCCTGCACCTGGCCCTTCACCTGGCCCTGGCCCTACACCTGGCCTTGCACCTGGCCCTGGACCTTAACCTGGCCCTGGCCCTGGCCCTGGCCCTGGCACTGGCCCTGCACCTGGCCCTGGCCCTGCACTTGGCCCTGGCCTTGGCCATGCACCTGGCCCTGGCCCTGGACCTGCATCTGACCCTGGCCCTGCACCTGGCCTTGGCCCTGGCCCTGCACCTGGCCCTGGCCTTGGCCCTGGCCCTGTACTTGGCCCTGGCCCTGCACCTGGCCCTGGCCCTTGACCTGCATCTGACCCTGGCCCTGCACCTGGCCTTGGCCCTGGCCCTGCACCTGGCCCTGGCCTTGGCCCTGGCCCTGCACATCGCCCTCGCTCTGGCGCTACACCTGGCTCTGCAACTGGCCCTGGCCCTGGCCCTACACCTGGCCCTGGCACTGGACCTGCACATGGCCCTGGCCCTGGCCTGCACATGGGCCTGGCCCTGCACCTGTCCCTATCCCTGGCGTTGCTCCTGGCCCTGACCCTGGCCCTATATTTGGCCCTGGCCCTGGCCCTGCACCTGGCCCTGGCCCTGCACCTGGCCCTGGCCATGCATCTGGACTTGGCTCTGGACCTCTACCTCGCCCTGGCCCTTCACCTGGCCAGGACACTGGCCCTGACCTGGGCTTGCACTGGCCCTGCACTTGGCCTTGGCCCTGGCCCTGCACCTGGTCCCTTCCCTGGCCCTGGCCCAGCACCTGGCCCTGTACCTGGCCGTGACCCTGACCCTCTACCTGGCCATGGCCCTGCACCTATCCCTGGCCCTGTCCCTGGCCTTGGCCCTTGGCCTTGGGACCTGGCCCTGGCCCTGCACCTGGCCCTGCACCTGGCCCTTGCCCTACACCTGGTCCTGGCCCTGGCCTTGGACCTGCACCTGGCACTGGACCTGCACCTGTCCCTGGCCCTGCACCTGGCCCAGGCCCTAAACCTGCACCTTGTCCTGGACCTGGCCCTGCACCTGGGCCTGGCCCTGCACCTGGCCCTGGCCCTGTACCTTGCCCTGGCCCTGCACCTGGCCCTGCACCTGGATCTGGCCCTGGCCCTGTCCTTGGCCCTGGCCCTGAGACTGGCCCTGGCCCTGGCCCTGAAAATGGACCTGGCCCTGGCCCTGCACCTGGCCCAGGACCTGCACCTGGCCCTGGACCTGGCCCTGACCCTGGACATGGCCCTGACCCTGGACATGGCCCTGGCCCTGACCCTGGACATGGCCCTGGCCCTGACCCTGGACATGGCCCTGGCCCTGGACCTGGCCCTGGCCCAGGACCTGGACCTGGCCCTGGCCCAGGACCTGGACCTGGCCCTGCACCTGGCTCTGGACATGGCCCTGCACCTGGACTTGGCCCTGGCCCTGCACCTGGACCTGCACCTGGCCTTAGCCCTACACCTGGCCCTGGCCTTGCCTCTGCACCTGGCCCTGGACCAGGCCCTGCACCTGGCCCTGTCACTGCACCTGGCCCTGTAACTGCACCTGGCCCTGGCATTGGCCCTGGCATGCAACTGGCCCTGGCCCTGCACATGGCCATGGCCCTGACCTTGCACATGGCCCAGGCCTTGCACCCGGCACTGAACCTGGCATTGGCCCTGCACCTGCCCCTGCACCTGGCCTTACACCTGGCCCTACACTTGGACGTGACAATGCACCTGGCCTTGGCAATGACCCTGCACCTGGACCTGCACCTGTCCCTGGCCCTGCACCTGGCCCTGGCCCTAAACATGCACCTGGTCCTGGACCTGGCACTGCACATGGGCCTGGCCCTGCACATGGCCCTGGCCCTGTACCTGGCCCTGCCCCTGGCCCTGGCCCTGGCCCAGGACTTACACCTGCCCTTGCGCTGCACCTGGCCGTTCCCCTGGACCTGTCCCTGGACCTGCACCTGGCCCTCAAACTGACCCTGTAACTGGCCCTACCCCTGCACTTGGCCCTGGCTCTGATCCTGGCCCTGGACTGCACCTGGCCCTGGAGCTGGCCCTAGACATGTACCTGGCCCTTGCCCTGGCCCTGGCCCTGGCCCTGCACGTGGCCCAGACCCTGGCACTGAACCTGACCCTGGCCTGGCCCTGCACCTGCCCCTAGCCCTGCAAAATGCCTTGGACCTGCACCTTGCCCTGGCAATACACCAGGCCCTGCACCTGGATCTGGCCCTGGCCCTGTCCTTGGCCCTGGCCCTGAGAATGGCCCTGGCCCTGGCCTTGAAAATGGACATGGCCCTGGCACTGCACCTGGCCCAGGACCTGCACCTGGCCCTGGAACTTGCCCTGACCCTGGACATGGCCCTGGCCCTGGCCCTGGCCCTGGCCCTGCACCTGGCTATGGACATAGCCCTGAACCTGGCCCTGGGCCTGGCACTGCCCATGGCCCTGTCCCTGACCCTGAACCTGGCCCTACACTTAGCCCTGGCCCTGCCCTGACCCTGGATCTATACCTGGCCCTGTCTTACAGCTGGCCCTGGCGCTGCACCTGGCCCTGGCCCTGCACCTGTCCCTGGCTCTGGCCCTCTACCTGGCCCTGGCCCTTCACCTGGCCATGACACTGGCCCTGACCTGGGCTTGCACTGGCCCTGCACTTGGCCTTGGCCCTGGCCCTGCACCTGGTCCCTTCCCTGGCCCTGGCCCGGAACCTGGCCCTGCCACTGGCCCTGGCCCTGACCCGGAACCTGGCCCTGGCCCTGCACCTGGCCCTGGCCCTGTACCTGGCCGTGACCCTGTCCCTCTACCTAGCCATGGCCCTGCACCTGTCCCTGGCCCTGTCCCTGGCCTTGGCCCTTGGCCTTGGGATTTGGCCCTGCGCCTGGCCCTTGCCCTACACCTGGCCCTGGCCCTGCAAAAGGCCTGGCCCTGCACCTGTCCCGGGCCCTGCACCTGGCCCTGCACGTGGCCCTGGCCAGTACCTGGCCCTGCACCTGGATGTGACCATGCACCTGGCCCTGGCAATGACCCTGCACCTGGACCTGCACCTGTCCCTGGCCCTGCACTTGGCCCAGGCCCTAAACCTGCACCTGGTCCTGGACCTGGCCCTGCACCTGGGTCCTGGCCCTGCACCTGGCCCTGGCCCTGTACCTGGCCCTGGCCCAGGACCTACACCTGGCCCTGGCACTGGACATGCACATGGCCCTGGCCCTGGCCCTGCACATGGCCCTGGCCCTGCACCTGTCCCTCTCCCTGGCGTTGACCCTGGCCCTGACCCTGGCCCTATATTTGGCTCTGGCCCTGGCCCTGGCCCTGCACCTGGCCCTGGCCCTGCACCTGGCCCTGGCCCTGCACCTGTCCCTGGCTCTGGCCCTCTACCTGGCCCTGGCCCTTCACCTGGCCATGACACTGGCCCTGACCTGGGCTTGCACTGGCCCTGCACTTGGCCTTGGCCCTGGCCCTGCACCTGGTCCCTTCCCTGGCCCTGGCCCGGAACCTGGCCCTGCCACTGGCCCTGGCCCTGGCACTGGCCCTGGCCCTGGCCCTGCACCTGGCCCTGGCCCTGCACCTGGCCCTGGCCCTGGCCCTGCACCTGGCCCTGGCCCTGCACCTGGCCCTGGCCCTGTACCTGGCCCAGGACCTGCACCTGGCCCAGGACCTGCACCTGGCCCTGGCCCTGGCCCTGACCCTGGACATGGCCCTGGCCCTGACCCTGGACATGGCCCTGGCCCTGACCCTGGACATGGCCCTGGCCCTGGCCCAGGACCTGGACCTGGCCCTGCACCTGGCTCTGGACATGGCCCTGAACCTGGCCCTGGCCCTGGCCCTGGCACTTCCCATGGCCCTGGCCCTGACCCTGCACCTGGCCCTGCACTTGGCCCTGGCCCTGCACCTGGCCCTGCACTTGGCCCTGGCCATGCACCTGGCCCTGGATCTATACCTGGCTCTGTCTTACACCTGGCCATGGCCCTGCACCTTGCCCTGCACCTGGCCCTGGCCCTGCACCTGGCCCTGGCCCTGCACCTGTCCCTGGCTCTGGCCCTCTACCTGGCCCTGGCCCTTCACCTGGCCATGACACTGGCCCTGACCTGGGCTTGCACTGGCCCTGCACTTGGCCTTGGCCCTGGCCCTGCACCTGGTCCCTTCCCTGGCCCTGGCCCGGAACCTGGCCCTGCCACTGGCCCTGGCCCTGGCCCTGGCCCGGAACCTGGCCCTGCCACTGGCCCTGGCCCTGGCCCTGCACCTGGCCCTGGCCCTGCACCTGGCCCTGGCCCTGTCCCTGGCCTTGGCCCTTGGCCTTGGGACTTGGCCCTGCACCTGGCCCTTGCCCTACACCTGGCCCTGGCCCTGCACATGGCCTGGCCCTGCACCTGGCCCGGGCCCTGCACCTGGCCCTGCACGTGGCCCTGGCCAGTACCTGGCCCTGCACCTGGATGTGACCATGCACCTGGCCCTGGCAATGACCCTGCACCTGGACCTGCACCTGTCCCTGGCCCTGCACTTGGCCCAGGCCCTAAACCTGCACCTGGTCCTGGACCTGGCCCTGCACCTGGGCCTGGCCCTGCACCTGGCCCTGGCCCTGTACCTGGCCCTGTACCTGGCCCTGGCCCAGGACCTACACCTGGCCCTGGCGCTGCACCTGGCCGTGCCCCTGGACCTGTCCCTGGCCCTGCACCTGGCCCTCAAACTGACCCTGTAACTGGCGCTACCCCTGCACTTGGCCCTGTCCCTGATCCTGGCCCTGGCCCTGCACATGGCCCTGGCTCTACACCTGGCCCTGGCCCTGCACATGGCCCTGGCCTTGCACCTGGCCCTGGACTGCACCTGGCCCTGGAGCTGGCCCTAGACTGCACCTGGCCCTGTCCCTGGCCCTGCACATGGCACAGACACTGGCACTGACCCTGAACCTGGCCTGGCCCTGCACCTGGCCCTGCACCTGCCCCTAGCCCTGCAAATTGCCTTGGCCCTGCACCTTGCCCTGGCCCTGCACCTGGCCCTGCACCTGGATCTGGCCCTGGCCCTGTCCTTGGCTCTGGCCCTGAGACTGGCCCTGGCCCTGAGACTGGCCCTGGCCCTGGCCCTGAAAATGGACCTCTCCCTGGCCCTGCACCTGGCCCAGGACCTGCACCTGGCCCTGGACCTGGCCCTGACCCTGGACATGGCCCTGGCCCTGACCCTGGACATGGCCCTGGCCCTGACCCAGGACATGGCCCTGGCCCTGGCCCTGGCCCAGGACCTGGACCTGTCCCTGCACCTGGCTCTGGACATGGCCCTGAACCTGGCCCTGGCCCTGGCCCTGGCACTGCCCATGGCCCTGGCCCTGACCCTGCACCTGGCCCTGCACTTGGCCCTGGCCCTGCACCTGGCCCTGCACTTGGCCCTGGCCATGCACCTGGCCCTGGATCTATACCTGGCTCTGTCTTACACCTGGCCATGGCCCTGCACCTTGCCCTGCACCTGGCCCTGGCCCTGCACCTGGCCCTGGCCCTGCACCTGCCCTGGCTCTGGCCCTCTACCTGGCCCTGGCCCTTCACCTGGCCATGACACTGGCCCTGACCTGGGCTTGCACTGGCCCTGCACTTGGCCTTGGCCCTGGCCCTGCACCTGGCCCCTTCCCTGGCCCTAGCCCTGGCCTTGAACCTGGCCCTGCCCCTGGCCCTAGCCCTGGCCCTGCACCTGGCCCTGGCCCTGCACCTGGCCCTGGCCCTGACCCTGCACCTGGCCCTGGCCCTGTACCTGGCCGTGACCCTGACCCTATACCTGGCCATGGCCCTGCACCTGTCCCTGGCCCTGCAACTGGCCCTGGCCCTGGCCTTGCACCTGGCCCTGGCCCTCTACCTGGCCATTACCCTGGCCCAGCACCTGGCCCTGGCACTTGACCTGCACCTGGCCTTGGCCCATTCCCTGGCCCTGCCCCTGGCACTAGCCCTGGCCCTGCACCTGGTCCTGGCCCTGCACCTGGCCCTGGCCCTGTACCTGGCCCTGCACCTGGCCCTGGCCCTGTACCTGGCCGTGAACCTGACCCTCTAACTGGCCATGGCCATGCACCTGGCCCTGGCCCTGGCCCTGCATCTGGCCCTGGTCCTGGCCCTGCACCTGGCCCCTTCCCTGGCCCTGCCCCTGGCCCTAGCCCTGGCCCTAGCCCTGGCCCTGCACCTGCCCTGGCCCTGACCCTGACCCTGCATCTGGCCCTGGCCCTGTACCTGGCCGTGACCCTGACCCTCTACCTGTCCCTGGCCCTGCACCTGGCCCTGTCCCTGGCCTTGCACGTGGCCCTGGCCCTCTACCTGGCCATTACCCTGCCCCTGGCCCTGGCCCTGGCCTGGATCCACAATGTTGGTTTTAAATTGTCTCTTATGATTTCTTTCTTTCTTCCTTTCTTTCTTCCTTCCTTCCTTTCTTTCTTTCTTTAAATCAATGTTGATATCGATTTGTTATCTCTCTAGGGGTTAATTATGAGAAATTATCTCTTTATTCATTCATTTTTTTGTTCATATCTATGGTTAAGAACTCAATCACCTTTCACTATTGAGCAATCATTTAGGCTTCATGCATAAAACACCATTCACTGGTTTAAAGTTTGTTGATTTAATTATGAAAATCTGTCATTATATATTCAGTGATCACTGGAGTATTGAGCCACCTTAGGGGAGTCCATCCTGCCAGACCATCACATCTTCGAATACTACACTTACTTCCTTAACTGTTAAGCTAGGAAATTAAATGATAATTCATCACTTAATTAATGAATTTAAAACACAGGTAATGTTATGGACCATAAGTCCCTTTTGGAGTCAGATTTTAGGAGTTGATGTAACATCATCTCATTACTTCATCATTTAGCTATATAAAGAGATCTTTACATCAGCGATATGTTTAGGATTTTGGTGCCATTTCGTCAGTGTTAATATAAAATGCCTACTAATTTATTATCAATTTAAATTATTATCAATTTAATTTATTATCAATTTAATTTTGGCACTGGTCCTGGCCCTGGCCCTGGTTCTGGCCCTGGAAATGCACCTGGCCATGACCCTGACCCTCTACCTGGCCATGGCCCTGCACCTGGCCCTGGCCCTTGCCCTGCACCTGGACCTTGCCCTGGCCTTGCACCTGTCCCTGACCCTGCACCTGGCCTTGACCCTTGTCCAGCACCTGGCCCTGGCACTAGTCCTTCCCCAGCCCTTGGCCATGGCCCTGCACCTGTCCTTGGCCCAGGCCCTGGCCCTGCACTTGGCCTTGGCACTTGCCCTGCACCTGGCCATGCAACTGGCCCTGGACCTTAACCTGGCCCTGGCACTGGGCCTGGCCCTGCACCTGGCCCTGGGCCTGCACCTGGCCCTGGCCCTGCACCTGGCCCTGGCCGTGGCCCTGACCCTGCACCTGGTCCTCACCCTGGCCCTGCACCTGGCCCGGGCCCTGCATGTGGCCCTGCTTGGCCCTACACGTGTCCCTGGCTCTGGCCCTCTACCTGTCCCTGGCCCTGAACCTGGCCCTGCCCCTGGCCCTACCACTGGCCCTGCACCTGCCTCTGGCCGTGACCCTGACACTGACCCTGGCCATGCACCTGGCCCTGGCCCCGTACCTGGCAATGACCCTGACCATCTACCTGGCAATGACCCTGCTCCTGGCCCTGGCCCTGCACCTAGCACTGGCCCTGGCCTTGCACCTGGCCCTGAAACTGCACCAAGCCATGACCCTTCCCAGCTACTGGCCCTGGCACTAGCCCTGCACCTGGCCTTGGACCTGGCCCTGTCCCTGCACTTGACCCTGGCACTGGCCCTGTCCCTGTCCCTGGCCCTGCAGCTGGCCCTGGCCCTGGCCCTGCACTTAGCCTTGGCCCTGGCCCTGCACCTGTCCTTGGTCCTGGCCCTGCACTTGGCCCTGGCCCTGGCCCTGCATCTGACCCTGGCCCTGCACCTGGCCCTGGCCCTGGACCTGCATCTGACCCTGGCCCTGCTCCTTTCCCTGGGCCTGCACCTGGCCCTGACCCTGCACCTGGCCCTGGCCGTGGCCCTGACCCTGCACCTGGTCCTGGCCCTGTCCCTGCACCTGGCCCTGGCCCTGCATGTGGCCCTGCTTGGCCCTACACCTGTCCCTGGCTCTGGCCCTCTACCTGGCCCTGGCACTGAACATGGTCCTGCCCCTGGCCCTACTCCTGGCCCTGCACCTGGCTCTGGCCCTGACACTGACACTGACCCTGGCCCTGCACCTGGCCCTGGCCCTGCACCTGTCCCTGGCCCTGGCCCTGCACCTGGCTCTGGCTCTGGCCCTCTACCTGGCCCTGGCCATTCACTTGGCCATGACACTGGCCCTGTCCTGGGCCTGCTCTGGCCCTGCACTTGGCCTTGGCCCTGGCCCTGCATCTGGCCCTGGCCCTGGGCCTGCTCCTGGCCCTTTCCCTGGCCCTGGCCCTGAACCTGGCCCTGCACATGGCCTTAGCCCTGGCCCTGCACCTGGCCCTGGCCCTGCACCTGGCCCTGACCCTGACACTGCACCTGGCCCTGGCCCTGTACCTGACCATGACCCTGGCCCTGAACCTGGCCCTGGCCCTGCACATGGCCCTGGCCCTTGCCCTGCACCTGGTCCCTTCCCTGGCCCTGGCCCTGTACCTGGCCCTGGCCCTGCACCTGGGCCTGGCCCTGTACCTGGCCCTGGCCCTGACCCTGGCCCTGAACCTGGCCCTGGCCCTGTACCTGGCCGTGACCCTGACCCTCTACCTGGCCATGACCCTGCACCTGGCCCTGGCCCTGGTCCTGCACCTGCACCTGCACCTAGTCTTGGCCCTGGCCCTGGAACTGGACCTGGCCCTACACCTGGCCCTGGCCCTGAACCTGGCCCTGGCCCTGGCCCTGCACGTGGCCCTGGCTCTGGCCCTCTACCTGGGCCTGGCCCTTCACTTGGCCATGACACTGGCCCTGACCTGGGCTTGCTCTGGCCCTGCACTTGGCCTTGGCCCTGGCCCTGCATATGGCCTTGGCGCTGGGCCTGCACCTGGCCCTTTCCCTGGCCTTGGCCCTGAACCTGGCCCTGCACCTGGCCCTAGCCCTGGCCCTGCACCTGGCCCTGGCCCTGCACCTGGCCCTGACCCTGACACTGCACCTGGCCCTGGCCCTGTACATGGCCATGACCCTGACCCTCTACCTGGCCATGGCCCTGCACCTGGCCCTGGCTCTCCACCTAGCACTGGCCCTGGTCTTGCACCTTACCCTGACCCTGCACCTAGCCATGACCCTGCCCAGCTACTGGCCGTGGCACAAGCCCTGCACCTGGCCTTGGCCCTGGCCCTGGCCCTGCACCTGACCCTGGCCCTGCACCTTGCCCTGGCCCTGGCCCTGAGGCTGGCCCTGGCACTGGCCCTGCACCGGGCCCTGGCCCTGGCCCTGCACCTGGCCCTGGCACTGGACCTGCACATGGCCCTGGCCCTGGCCCTGCACATGGCCCTGGCCCTGGCCCTGCACATGACCCTGGCCTTGCACCTGGCCCTGGTCCTCTACCTGGCCATTACCCTGGCCCAGCACCTGGCCCTGGCACTAGACCTGCACTTGGCCTTGGTCCTGTCCCTGGCCCTGCCCCTGGCCCTAGCTCTTGCCCTGCACCTGGCCCTGGCCCAGGCCCTGCACCTGACCATGGCCCTGGCCCTGACACTGCACCTGGCCTTGGCTCTGGCCCTCTACCTGGTCCTGGCCCTTCACGTGGCCATGACACTGGCCTTGTTCTGGGCTTGCATTGGCCCTGCACTTGGCCTTGACCCTGGCCCTGCATCTGGCCCTGGCCCTGGCCCTGCACCTGGCCCCTTCCCTTGCCCTAGCCCTGGCCTTGAACCTAGCCCTGCCCCTGGCCTTGACCCTGGCCCTGCCCCTGGCCCTAGCCCTGGCCCTGCACCTGGCCCTGACCCTGCACCTGGCACTGGCCCTGTACCTGGTTGTGACCCTGACCCTATACCTGGCCATGGCCCTGCACCTGTCCCTGGCCCTGCAACTGGCCCTGGCCCTGGCCTTGCACCTGGCCCTGGCCCTCTACCTGGCCATTACCCTGGCCCAGCACCTGGCCCTGGCACTTGACCTGCACCTGGCCTTGGCCCATTCCCTGGCCCTGCCCCTGGCACTAGCCCTGACCCTGCACCTGGTCCTGGCCCTGCACCTGGCCCTGGCCCTGTACCTGCATCTGGCCCTGGTCCTGGCCCTGCACCTGGCCCCTTCCCTGGCCCTGCCCCTGGCCCTAGCCCTGGCCCTAGCCCTGGCCCTGCACCTGCCCTGGCCCTGACCCTGACCCTCTACCTGTCCCTGGCCCTGCACCTGGCCCTGTCCCTGGCCTTGCACGTGGCCCTGGCCCTCTACCTGGCCATTACCCTGCCCCTGGCCCTGGCCCTGGCCTGGATCCACAATGTTGGTTTTAAATTGTCTCTTATGATTTCTTTCTTTCTTCCTTTCTTTCTTCCTTCCTTCCTTTCTTTCTTTCTTTAAATCAATGTTGATATCGATTTGTTATCTCTCTAGGGGTTAATTATGAGAAATTATCTCTTTATTCATTCATTTTTTTGTTCATATCTATGGTTAAGAACTCAATCACCTTTCACTATTGAGCAATCATTTAGGCTTCATGCATAAAACACCATTCACTGGTTTAAAGTATGTTGATTTAATTATGAAAATCTGTCATTATATATTCAGTAATCACTGGAGTATTGAGCCACCTTAGGGGTGTCCATCCTGCCAGACCATCACATCTTCGAATACTACACTTACTTCCTTAACTGTTAAGCTAGGAAATTAAATGATAATTCATCACTTAATTAATGAATATAAAACACAGGTAATGTTATGGACCATAAGTCCCTTTTGGAGTCAGATTTTAGGAGTTGATGTAACATCATCTCATTACTTCATCATTTAGCTATATAAAGAGATCTTTACATCAGCAATATGATTAGGATTTTGGTCAGTGTTAATATAAAATGCCTACTAATTTATTATCAATTTAAATTATTATCAATTTAATTTATTATCAATTTAATTTTGGCACTGGTCCTGGCCCTGGCCCTCTACCTGGCCATGACCCTGCACCTGGCCCTGGCTCTGGTCCTGCACCTGCACCTGGCCCTGGCCCTGCCCCTGGACCTTGCCCTGGCCCTGCACCTGGCCCTGGCCCTGCACGTGGCCCTGGCTCTGGCCCTCTACCTGGCCCTGGCCCTTCACTTGGCCATGACACTGGCCCTGACCTGGGCTTGCTCTGGCCCTGCACTTGGCCTTGGCCCTGGCCCTGCATCTGGCCTTGGCGCTGGGCCTGCACCTGGCCCTTTCCCTGGCCCTGGCCCTGAACCTGGCCCTGCACCTGGCCCTAGCCCTGGCCCTGCACCTGGCCCTGGCCCTGCACCTGGCCCTGACCCTGACACTGCACCTGGCCCTGGACCTGTACCTGGCCATGGCCCTGCACCTGGCCCTGGCTCTCCACCTAGCACTGGCCCTGGTCTTGCACCTTACCCTGACCCTGCACCTAGCCATGACCCTGCCCAGCTACTGGCCGTGGCACAAGCCCTGCACCTGGCCTTGGCCCTGGCCCTGGCCCTGCACCTGACCCTGGCCCTGCACCTTGCCCTGGCCCTGGCCCTGGCCCTGCATCGGGCCCTGGCCCTGGCCCTGCACCTGGCCCTGGCACTGGACCTGCACATGGCCCTGGCCCTGGCCCTGCACATGGCCCTGGCCCTGGCCCTGCACATGACCCTGGCCTTGCACCTGGCCCTGGTCCTCTACCTGGCCATTACCCTGGCCCAGCACCTGGCCCTGGCACTAGACCTGCACTTGGCCTTGGTCCTGTCCCTGGCCCTGCCCTTGGCCCTAGCCCTTGCCCTGCACCTGGCCCTGGCCCAGGCCCTGCACCTGACCATGGCCCTGGCCCTGACACTGCACCTGGCCTTGGCTCTGGCCCTCTACCTGGTCCTGGCCCTTCACGTGGCCATGACACTGGCCTTGTTCTGGGCTTGCATTGGCCCTGCACTTGGCCTTGACCCTGGCCCTGCATCTGGCCCTGGCCCTGGCCCTGCACCTGGCCCCTTCCCTTGCCCTAGCCCTGGCCTTGAACCTAGCCCTGCCCCTGGCCTTGACCCTGGCCCTGCCCCTGGCCCTAGCCCTGGCCCTGCACCTGGCCCTGGCCCTGCACCTGGCCCTGGCCCTGACCCTGACCCTGCACCTGGCCCTGGCCCTGTACCTGGTTGTGACCCTGACCCTATACCTGGCCATGGCCCTGCACCTGTCCCTGGCCCTGCAACTGGCCCTGGCCCTGGCCTTGCACCTGGCCCTGGCCCTCTACCTGGCCATTACCCTGGCCCAGCACCTGGCCCTGGCACTTGACCTGCACCTGGCCTTGGCCCATTCCCTGGCCCTGCCCCTGGCACTAGCCCTGGCCCTGCACCTGGTCCTGGCCCTGCACCTGGCCCTGGCCCTGGCCCTGTACCTGGCCCTGCACCTGGCCCTGGCCCTGTACCTGGCCGTGACCCTGACCCTCTAACTGGCCATGGCCATGCACCTGGCCCTGGCCCTGGCCCTGCATCTGGCCCTGGTCCTGACCCTGCACCTGGCCACTTCCCTGGCCCTGCCCCTGGCCCTAGCCCTGGTCCTAGCCCTGGCCCTGCACCTGCCCTGGCCCTGACCCTGGCCCTCTACCTGTCCCTGGCCCTGCACCTGGCCCTGTCCCTGGCCTTGCACATGGCCCTGGCCCTCTACCTGGCCATTACCCTGCCCCTGGCCCTGGCCCTGGCCCTGGCCTGGATCCACAATGTTGGTTTTAAATTGTCTCTTATGATTTCTTTCTTTCTTCCTTTCTTTCTTCCTTCCTTCCTTTCTTTCTTTCTTTAAATCAATGTTGATATCGATTTGTTATCTCTCTAGGGGTTAATTATGAGAAATTATCTCTTTATTCATTCATTTTTTTGTTCATATCTATGGTTAAGAACTCAATCACCTTTCACTATTGAGCAATCATTTAGGCTTCATGCATAAAACACCATTCACTGGTTTAAAGTATGTTGATTTAATTATGAAAATCTGTCATTATATATTCAGTGATCACTGGAGTATTGAGCCACCTTAGGGGTGTCCATCCTGCCAGACCATCACATCTTCGAATACTACACTTACTTCCTTAACTGTTAAGCTAGGAAATTAAATGATAATTCATCACTTAATTAATGAATTTAAAACACAGGTAATGTTATGGACCATAAGTCCCTTTTGGAGTCAGATTTTAGGAGTTGATGTAACATCATCTCATTACTTCATCATTTAGCTATATAAAGAGATCTTTACATCAGCAATATGTTTAGGATTTTGGTCAGTGTTAATATAAAATGCCTACTAATTTATTATCAATTTAAATTATTATCAATTTAATTTATTATCAATTTAATTTTGGCACTGGTCCTGGCCCTGGCCCTGGTTCTGGCCCTGGCAATGCACCTGGCCATGACCCTGACCCTCTACCTGGCCATGACCCTGCACCTGGCCCTGGCCCTTGCCCTGCACCTGGACCTTGCCCTGGCCTTGCACCTGTCCCTGACACTGCACCTGGCCTTGACCCTCGTTCAGCACCTGGCCCTGGCACTAGTCCTGCCCCAGGCCTTGGCCATGGCCCTGCAAATGGCCTTGGCCATGGCCTTGGCCCTGGCCCTGGCCCTGGCCCTGCACCTGGCCCTGGGCCTGCACCTGGCCCTGGCCCTGACCCTGCACCTGGTCCTGGCCCTGGGCCTGCACCTGGCCCTGGCCCTGCACCTGGCCCTGGCCGTGGCCCTGACCCTGCACCTGGTCCTGGCCCTGTCCCTGCACCTGGCTCTGGCCCTGCATGTGGCCCTGCTTGGCCCTACACCTGTCCCTGGCTCTGGCCCTCTACCTGGCCCTGGCACTGAACATGGTCCTGCCCCTGGCCCTACTCCTGGCCCTGCACCTGGCTCTGGCCCTGACACTGACACTGACCCTGGCCCTGCACCTGGCCCTGGCCCTGCACCTGTCCCTGGCCCTGGCCCTGCACCTGGCCCTGGCTCTGGCCCTCTACCTGGCCCTGGCCATTCACTTGGCCATGACACTGGCCCTGTCCTGGGCCTGCTCTGGCCCTGCACTTGGCCTTGGCCCTGGCCCTGCATCTGGCCCTGGCCCTGGGCCTGCTCCTGGCCCTTTCCCTGGCCCTGGCCCTGAACCTGGCCCTGCACCTGGCCTTAGCCCTGGCCCTGCACCTGGCCCTGGCCCTGCACCTGGCCCTGACCCTGACACTGCACCTGGCCCTGGCCCTGTACCTGGCCATGACCCTGGCCCTGAACCTGGCCCTGGCCCTGCACATGGCCCTGGCCCTTGCCCTGCACCTGGTCCCTTCCCTGGCCCTGGCCCTGTACCTGGCCCTGGCCCTGCACCTGGGCCTGGCCCTGTACCTGGCCCTGGCCCTGACCCTGGCCCTGAACCTGGCCCTGGCCCTGTACCTGGCCGTGACCCTGACCCTCTACCTGGCCATGACCCTGCACCTGGCCCTGGCCCTGGTCCTGCACCTGCACCTGGCCCTGGCCCTGCCCCTGGACCTTGCCCTGGCCCTGCACCAGGCCCTGGCCCTGTACCTGGCCCTGGCCCTGGCCCTGCACGTGGCCCTGGCTCTGGCCCTCTACCTGGCCCTGGCCCTTCACTTGGCCATGACACTGGCCCTGACCTGGGCTTGCTCTGGCCCTGCACTTGGCCTTGGCCCTGGCCCTGCATCTGGCCTTGGCGCTGGGCCTGCACCTGGCCCTTTCCCTGGCCCTGGCCCTGAACCTGGCCCTGCACCTGGCCCTAGCCCTGGCCCTGCACCTGGCCCTGACCCTGACACTGCACCTGGCCCTGGCCCTGTACCTGGCCATGACCCTGACCCTCTACCTGGCCATGGCCCTGCACCTGGCCCTGGCTCTGCACCTAGCACTGGCCCTGGTCTTGCACCTGACCCTGACCCTGCACCTAGCCATGACCCTGCCCAGCTACTGGCCGTTGCACAAGCCCTGCACCTGGCCTTGGCCCTGGCCCTGGCCCTGCACCTGACCCTGGCCCTGCACCTTGCCCTGGCCCTGGCCCTGAGGCTGGCCCTGGCACTGGCCCTGCACCGGGCCCTGGCCCTGGCCCTGCACCTGGCCCTGGCACTGGACCTGCACATGGCCCTGGCCCTGGCCCTGCACATGGCCCTGGCCCTGGCCCTGCACATGACCCTGGCCTTGCACCTGGCCCTGGTCCTCTACCTGGCCATTACCCTGGCCCAGCACCTGGCCCTGGCACTAGACCTGCACTTGGCCTTGGTCCTGTCCCTGGCCCTGCCCCTGGCCCTAGCTCTTGCCCTGCACCTGGCCCTGGCCCAGGCCCTGCACCTGACCATGGCCCTGGCCCTGACACTGCACCTGGCCTTGGCTCTGGCCCTCTACCTGGTCTTGGCCCTTCACGTGGCCATGACACTGGCCTTGTCCTGGGCTTGCATTGGCCCTGCACTTGGCCTTGACCCTGGCCCTGCACCTGGCCCTGGCCGTGGCCCTGACCCTGCACCTGGTCCTCACCCTGGCCCTGCACCTTGCCCGGGCCCTTCATGTGGCCCTGCTTGGCCCTACACGTGTCCCTGGCTCTGGCCCTATACCTGTCCCTGGCCCTGAACCTGGCCCTGCCCATGGCCCTACCACTGGCCCTGCACCTGCCTCTGGCCGTGACCCTGACACTGACCATGGCCATGCACCTGGCCCTGGCCCCGTACCTGGCAATGACCCTGACCATCTACCTGGGCATGGCCCTGCTCCTGGCCCTGGCCCTGCACCTAGCACTGGCCCTGGCCTTGCACCTGGCCCTGACCCTGCACCAAGCCATGACCCTTCCCAGCTACTGGCCCTGGCACTCGCCCTGCACCTGGCCTTGGCCCTGGCCCTGTCCCTGAACTTGACCCTGGCACTGGCCCTGTCCCTGTCCCTGGCCCTGCAGCTGGCCCTGGCCCTGGCCCTGCACTTGGCCCTGGCCCTGGCCCTGCACCTGTCCCTGGCCCTGGCCCTGCACCTGGCCCTGGCCCTGGCCCTGCATCCGACCCTGGCCCTGCACCTGGCCCTGGCCCTGGACCTGCAACTGACCCTGGCCCTGCTCCTGGCCCTGGGCCTGCACCTGGCCCTGACCCTGCACCTGGCCCTGGCCGTGGCCCTGACCCTGCACCTGGTCCTGGCCCTGTCCCTGCACCTGGCCCTGGCCCTGCATGTGGCCCTGCTTGGCCCTACACCTGTCCCTGGCTCTGGCCCTCTACCTGGCCCTGGCACTGAACATGGTCCTGCCCCTGGCCCTACTCCTGGCCCTGCACCTGGCCCTGGCCCTTTACTTGGCCATGACACTGGCCCTGACCTGGGCTTGCTCTGGCCCTGCACTTGGCCTTGGCCCTTGCCCTGCACCTGGCCCTGGCCCTGACCCTGCACCTGGCCCTGGCTGTGGCCCTCTACCTGGTCCTGGCCCTTCACCTGGCCATGACACTGACCCTGTCCTGGGCTTGCACTCGCCCTGCACTTGGACTTGGCCCTGGCCCTGCATCTGGCCCTGGCCCTGGCCCTGCACCTGGCCCCTTCCCTGGCCCTGGCCCTGGCCCTGAACCTGGCCCTTCCCCCTGGCCCTAGCCCTGGCCCTAGCCCTGGCCCTGCACCTGGCCCTGGCACTGCACCTGACCCTGGCCCTGCACCTGGCCCTGGCCCTGACCCTGATCATGCACCTGGCCATGACCCTATACCTGGCCATCGCCCTGCATCTGTCCCTGGCCCTGCAACTGGCCCTGTCCCTGGCCTTGCACCTGGCCCTGGCCCTCTACCTGGCCATTACCCTGGCCCAGCACCTGGCCCTGGCACTAGACCTGCACCTGGCCTTGGCCCATTCCCTGGCCCTGCCCCTGGCCCTAGCCCTGGCCCTGCACCTGGTCCTGGCCCTGCACCTGGCCCTGGCCCTGTACCTGGCCCTGCACCTGGCCCTGGCCCTGTACCTGGCCGTGACCCTGACCCTCTACCTGGCCATGGCCATGTACCTGGCCCTGGCCCTGGCCCTGGTCCTGGCCCTGCCCCTGGCCCTAGCCCTGGCACTAGCCCTGGCCCTGCACCTGCCCTGGCCCTGCACCTGGCCCTGGCCCTGACCCTGACCCTGCACCTGGGCCTGGCCCTGTACCTGGCCGTGACCCTGACCATCTACCTGGCCATGGCCCTGCACCTGTCCTTGTCCCTGCACCTGGCCCTGGCCTTGCACCTGGCCCTGGCCTTGCACCTGGCCCTGGCCATCTACCTGGCCATTACCCTGTGCCTGGCCCTGGCC
>NW_026126229.1:0-109499 GCF_943737965.1 Phodopus roborovskii | reverse complement strand
TTAAATGATTGTATCTGTCAAGTTGTTGTTTCCTTGTCTTCGTTTTCACAGGAATTCCTTGCAAACACAGAATAGCTCCCTGAGTCTGAGGTACATGTTTTGTGAGAAATTAAGAATCATCAAAATACGTTAAGATGTTCTTATTTACACTGTTGCTTTTTCTTTTATAATTTTTTAAAGTGTTCTTCTCTAAAACTTCTAGGGTACATTTAAATTTCGTCAGAAGCAAATTTGTATAAACTAGCACATGGAAATTTACCTTTTATGTCTAGTAAAATTTTGACAATGATGTTCAATATTATGGTCGGCAAAAATGTAGCCTGAAATGTAATACCAGAATATAAATGATAAATTGTTGGAAAGTGTACAAAAATTAAGATAATAAATATCTTCAGCAAATGTTAGAAATTTGCATTATTTAGATAACTTCCCTTTTTCTCAATCAAAATTAGAGGAGAGCATCACTAACCAAGAAAGATGTGTCTCCATATTTCCAACATGTAGAAAAATTTAGTCTTACCCATATCAACAAGGTTCCTATAGGTATGCAGCACCCTATCTTTATAGAGATTTTTCGGGGAATGTTTCAACCAATCCTATTCTTCATGAATGAAGTTGATGTGCACATCATCATCAGTCACTACAGCCTAAAATAACCCATATGTATGTAAGTGTGTACTTATTTACAATATAGTCATATACTTCTGGTGCTTCCCAATTTATTTTATGACATGGACATTATAATATATTCATCCAGTCACTTTCAGGAGGAAACTGAATAGAAGGTTAACTGTACTTTTTAGCAAAAACAGCTAAAGTCTTTCACAGATTAAAACCCATAAGAATAAAAGATCCTACATTAGTGAAGAAGTTAATAAACAAGCATTAATAATTAATTCCTCAATATTAAAATACCATACCTGAAAAATTTACAATAGGAATCAAATACATGGCAAAGGAATTTCTCAACACCTTTATAAAAGGATATCTGATTCCTACATTATATGCAAATTGGAAACAGATCTAATTCTCAAAAGCATTACAGAAAGGTAATACACATTGACACAGCATTACTTACAAAACATTTACAGCAATTGATAAGGTATACATTATTTAAGGAAAAATAAAGAGAATACAGAGAAAAAGCCACAAATAAAATCAGGAAAATATAATCAACTTTTCATCAAAATACCAACGAAAACTCTGCAAATACACTGTAACCTTGAACAATGTTACACACCTATCCCGAATATATGTGTTTAGAACTTAAAGGGAGTTCATAACTCCCACATAATTAATTCAAAAGGATCCATCAGGTCCTTCTGTAATTCTAGCTACTGATATTTCTTCCAAACAGGGATGCCCCATGGTCTAGAGCTGTTTCTAAAATGATGGTAAAGTCTTCTGTTGTTCTGCAAATGTCCCATTGTGGTTTGAGGGAAACCCAGCCTCATTGATGCACACACAGATGATATTGTAGAATAATTAGACATTTTCTTCCTGCATGTGCAATCTGTCCTGTCCAACCACCCAACACCTAACACAGTTTAGAAACTTCTGCAGATAAGAAATTCCTTTTGTTACCTGGAATTGAGGTTTATGAATCTTGTCATTGTCACTGGTGGTAGTGGAAAGTTGAAAGCACTATGATCACATATTGCTGAATGGAGATCGCCATCACCTCTTTCTTCCAGTTCTAAATTGTGAGTGACAAGTGTAAGAGAAACCTGAACATGGAATGCCATATTCGTAAATTCCAGAACCCAAACTTCCAGTTTTCCATTATAAGATTCCACCACATACCAAAAGCAACTCTGTGATTCACACCATTTTCACCTGGTTTCATCTTGACCATCTGGCATACTAGGCTCCGCTCATAATTCTCCACAGCAACAATCACCACAGAAATCAATCCAATGGTTCCTGTTCTGCTATAAAACCAAGCCTGTAGCATGTCTCTAGTGAGTGTCCTGCAAAGCCTGTGACTTGGAGGCTGGAACTGATGCCCCTGATTGGCTAGTGAACCTTCAATGACAAGAGTACTTCCTTCAGGGTTAGAGTGTTCTTGAAGTCAAAGCACAGGGGTCACTGACACTGCCTTCTACTGCAGTACTACACTTTTAGAGATCTGAAGATATGCAGAGAATTTATACTATTTTATTTATTTATTTATTTACTTATTTATTTATTTATTGGTTTTTGATGTTCTGAGATAGGTTTCCCTGTGTGGCATCTGCTGTCCTGGAGCTATTTCTATAGACCAGGCTAGCCAATTGCATCCCAATTATTATAATAATTATTGTAATTACTGTTGTTGTTTTCAGTTGATTTTTATGTTTAATGAAATTATTTATTTTTGTTTTTTTATACACAGTGTCCACAGTGCCCTCGTACTTGGTCTGTAAACCTGGCTGTCCTTAAACTCACAAAGATTGGCCTGCCTTTGTCTCCTGAGTGCTGGGATCAAAGGCATGGGGCACTACCACCTGGCATGTCAAGAATTTTAATATCAATTACTGTCTCCAGCACTCTTCGTGCAGTGCACAGGTTCGTACTCTCCTTTCTCCTCTACCCAATATGAAGAGCTTGCAGAGATGATTATACAGTACGACTGGAATGATTCTCTTACTTAACAGATAGAAGTGTGCCCCAGAATACGAAAAACTAAAGAGAGAATTTAGAACACCAAAGAAGATATTTGATGTATGGCTTCTTGCTGAGGTTAGGCGAACTCAGGGTACATTTTACCTGGTTGTCACAGAACCCTCAGACAACAATTAGAGACATCACAAATAAGATGATAAATCTTTCTCCTGTTAGAAGACTGGATGTTAGGTCAATTGCATTAGGAGTTTTATTCCTGACATTCAGTACAAATTCTTGAGAAATGGATAATAGTAATTGTTATCTCCATGGTTAGTTGGATACTCGGAGAGAAAGTGGATGCTAAGAATACCTCTATGAGGACTATGGTGAGCCAGCACAGCTTCCTCTGTGGGTGAGAAAACATCCACATTATTTCCTGTTCTCTACTTGAACAGGACTGGGTTCACATTCCTAAAGCAATGCAGCCTTCATCCACCCTTCTGATTGGAGAAACACATATTTTCTTGTTTGAGATGTGGTTCCTGAATTTCTACCCTTTGAGTATGACGTTGAACCAGGCTTCAACTACCTTTAGTTCATGTGATCTCAATGTGAAACTACAGAATAAACATCTTTTGTGTCCTAAACTCCTCTTAATTGTTGCTACAGCGAATAATCACTTCAACCACTTTGCGTAATGTCCTGTGCAAGCTAGATAGCCACATTGTATCAAGAAGGAAGAAGAGAGCACAGGAAGATAGCAGGGTTTGTTGTTAGAGTCCATTACAAGTGCTATACAAATGCATATCTCTGCTGATCTAGAAAAGATTTTTGTCCAGGGTGGAAGACAGTCTTGGGAAACACTGTGCTGTGTCTTTAAGGACTGTATAACATTTGTCACTCAGGCCTCAATACACAATCAGGCACTCCAGGTAACCTATCATTATGAATAATTACAGGGCACACTTCTGTTGGTTTTGTTTTTGCTTTGTTTTGTTTTTTGGAGACAGATATATTCTGCAGCTTTGGGTCCTGTCCTGGAACTAACACTGTAGACTGGATGACCTCAAACTCACAGAGATTCACTTTCCTCTGCCTCCACAGTGCTGGGATTAAAAGCATGTGCGTCCAACTGTTACAGGTCCCATTGAGTTAGAGTTTCACATTTTTCTCTGAAGAGGAACTGGTGCAATTTTTTATGCTGTGCTTTAAGTACTGCTACAGGGAACTGACTGGAGATATTGGGAAAACCTGGGTAACCAATATATGGTGAATGAGAGGCTGCTGTTCCAGTAGGAGAGGAGCTGATCCTGACATTCCTGAGCCAATCTGAATCTGAATGGGAACCTACAACCAGGTTCCCTGTCCTGTAATGTTTCACAAGGACCTTGCACCTTGATGTGCACAGGAGTAGGCCTCTGAGTCACTTTGCTCTCTGTGATGAATGTGCTCAGAGCATTAGCAGCAGGGAGCTATTTGTAGAAACATGTTTCTACCCCACATCAATTTGCTTTAATTGCATCCTTGGAAATGTTGCCAGACTTGGAGACTACTCAGTTCTCTCATGTCCTCAAGACATTTAGCACTTTGCATTGTACCTTTATGTGTTAACATCCATTAGTGTGGCTGTTGTAAAAGGCTTCCCATTTGTTCAATGTACTCTACTTACATGTCAGGATGTAGGAGAATAGAATTGCTGGTAAAAATGATTTACCAAATATTGGAAATATATAGTCTCACAAAGTAGATTTTGGCTTACAGAGGGCTACCTCTAAGATACTCCCAAGACAACTGTATAATAACCAGGTATTTTAGAAATCAGGATTGTAGAATATACATTTGTTCACCAGGACTGTCTATCACAAAGCTTTCATGTAGACCCTTAGGCAGGGAGGAGGAAGATTCTTGGAAGGCTTCCCTAAGGACCTGATATATTGACAAAGGCTCAGATCTTTCTCTAAAACCAGGAATGTGATTGTGAGAGCTGGTAATGGTCTGGGGTAAGGGCCTTCCTGGAGTGTTTGCTTCAAATCCTGAGAACCTAAGCATTCCAACCATGTAGAGCTGTGGTTACTGATTGAAATGCTACCTTCAGCTTAGGCAGTAATGTTCTTGAAATAACCTGTGTTCCTATTGTGTAGTGTCATTTGAGTAGATGGCTCCTGAATTTGTCCCATGGTGTGATGCTTCCTGATACTTCAAAGAAGTCTTCTATTTTGTTACATTTCCCACCTGTTGGAGTAGTATAGAAGATGAAATTCTGAGAAACTTAAATCCCTGTACTCTGGAGGCAGACGTAGGCGATCTCAGGGAGTTCAAGACCAGGTTAATGGTGTATTTATGGAATTACTCTAGGATATATCTTTGCCATATAATCCTCCCATTCATTTAAGTGCCCAGAACTACAAGTTCTACCTTTAATTTGTTCAAAGTGTAAATTGGAACATGAACCCAAAAGATACTTAAGGATGATTGTGTATATGGAGTGCAAATGTGTCTTAGCTGGCTCTACTCTGAGCATCAGCTATAGAGGGATGCATGCCATCATTGCAGAGATTTTTCTTTATTAATCTCCCAAAAAATTAAAATGATTAGACATGTGATCCCAGGTATTGATATCATCTTCATGTAAATGTTTTATTTGAAGACTGTATAAATTTTGTGTAGTCTGTATAGACTTCACCTAAAAGAGATTCCTCTAACTATTAACCATGAGTCCTTGTAGTAAATTTTTGGACAACCTGGCTGGTAAAGTTATCCATTATGGCTATTCTGTTATTTGGATGTCTACTGACTTACAAAAGTCATAAAAAATGTATCATCAATGTCATATTCTGTCCCCTTTAAACATTTGGAAATCCCTCACATCATAGCAGGGAACATTCAGGAGACTCCTGTTTCCCAAAGTCTTCAAGTTCCCCTTAGAAAGGGAATTTACTGGATTCTCTGCAGACATACATTTGGACAGGACCTAGCACAAAGGAGACTCAGATCTCTCTGGAGACATTAAAGTGGTCAGAGGACAGGCAACCTAGACACCTAAAGAAAATAAGCAATTATTGATTGTCACACCAGATTGCCTAAAGCACTTATCCATGCCCCATTATTCTGAGGTTCTTCCCACAAAATTCCAGGTTGCCTCACAGGAAACCCTTAAGGAAACTTTATTCTTACCACCCAGGGCATCATACCAATGAAAGTGAAAAAAAAAGTGCCCATTCACAGAAGGCTTGGCTCACCAGACAGCATGCAAACCTGGATGCCAAATAAATAAATAAATAAATAAATAAATAAATAAATAAATAAATAAACATAAAATTTAAGACCAACATAAAAGTCTTCACCACACACTTTATTTTATCTATCTGTTTTCACATGTAATTCAAACTCTATATGTGTATCATTCTATTTTCTATTATTGGTTACTATTTACAGGTCTGTCTGACTTCTTTTGAATACCCTTCAGTCCATACTCTATGAAGGATGCTTCTATTCAGATTCATATTCAGCCATCACTCTGCATTGAGCTCTATGCCAAGTTGCATATGATCAAGAGGATGATGCCTCCCAGTCACTTTCAAAAAAGCTGGGGTTGTCTTCTGGAAAAGAATTTATTTCCTAACAGTTCTCTGTTAGGGAAATACACCTGTTCTCTAGCTCCAGGAGAAAATTATGTATAAAAGAAAGTAAACAAACCGGGCATATGACTTGGAAGATGAGGAGAAAGGATGGCAGCAAATGGGTTATGAATGGCAGAAATCTGTCCACAATTACTATGTTGCCCTAAGTATACTATACATACTGTGCACTGTGCGTTCTATCCAAAAGTTAGGTTGGGGTAATGCTGGAGATATTCAAGGAAACATTGGGGTTGGCATGTCGTACTGAGCAAAAAGTGCATGCTTGGGAAGGAAAATCTCCCACATCAGGCCAGATGTAGCCCAGGAAGCAGTATATTTGTAGACTTTTCCCATGATTCTGATTGACATGCCTGCTCTGGGCCCAGGAGATTGAATTTCCTGAGCATAGCAAGCCAAGCACATGATGCCTGGACTGGTGTACATGGACCAAGCTTCCTTCAAGTATTCTGCTATGTCAAAAGGAATGCAGGAGACCTGCTTAAGTCCTGTGGGTCCAGCACTGGCAGCACCTCATAGACAGCCTGAAGGCATTACACAGAAACATGAAAACATGTTTTCATGTTCTGAAAATATATTCTGTTTGATGGCAAAAGTGAACCCAGAATGGCAGATTCCACAGGACATTGTTGAACACTCCCTCAGCCCTTTCCAAAACAACAAACAAACAAAAAACTAACAAAAATCTTTTGCATCATACTCCAAAATATCCACAAAAAAAAAAGAAAAAGAAAAAACAGGCTTTCCAGAAATGGAATACTTGGAGTGATGCAAGGAGTTAATCAAATGTGTGTGGAGGGACCACATGTGGTGATGGGGGGTCAAAGAACTCACACGATCATCCATTTCACTGCCCTTAGACAATTTGTTTTTTTGACCCTGCCATTCCTCCGAAAAACCAAGGTGGGAACACAGGTAGGTTTGCTGGAAAGCTTGCACACTAACCTTAGTGTAGCCTACAGAAAATACTTGACAGTCTGTAGCATAATGAAGGAGTTTAACAACCAACCCCATGGACATGGGTACTGGGGGCTAAGTGATACACCTTCTAGCCTAGCCGAGTTATTCTGAAGGCCACTTGCCACAAACATCCGAGATTCAGCAGCTATCTACTTAAACATGCCAATCCATAATCACCTCAGCTTCCACAACAGCCTTTGGCTGCTAGATCATTTTACACTGGAGAAAAAAAAAACTTTTCCAAAGCCTGACAGCCGTTAAATGGACTCCTAGGGTGACATTGGGCTAGTAGGGAAACAGGGTTGTGGTATCCAACATGACAGGGGATACAGGAAGTTGTACAGGAGACACAGGGGTGAGGACAAACCACATAAATTGGGACCTAAGCTCAGCACTGGCTTCCCACCTGTCAGAACGCTTATTTAGGATGGACACAAGCGAAATTGCAGGCAGATGAGGGATCCAGTATTGTGATGTACAGATTAGAAGGGAGAATGGCCACTTTAACTCTTGTTCTTCATTACCATGGTACCCCCCCAAACAGTGTTCATTTGGAATGTTGCCCTACACCATTTACAGAAGGAACCATCAAGTGGCTTGAAACATCCATGACCATGTCCCAGCCAGTAGGCTGCCCACTTTCCTAGATGTGGATACAAGGACCCATTAAAAGAATAAACAGTCATTCTCACCTGACCCCTTGCTTATCAGGGGCTGGATTAGGTTTGGAGAACCTAACCATCTCTTAGGCATCCCCAGGCAACCATTGTAAGATACTTTCACATCTGTTACTATCTCCTGTCCATAGCTTTCTATGGACAGACACTGCTTAGCACACTTCTATTATCTGCAAATTCCACAAGCACTCTCAAAAATTGGACTTTCTATATCTCACGTAGATATCCCCATCTCTGTATGCTGGTATCCACACAAAAGATTCAAATGGTCTGGGGAAAGACCTAGGAAAAATACACTAGTTTTGGTTGTCACAACAGGATGCTTATATCCTCTGTCCTGGAGAGGGTCTTCTCAGAAATTTCCAGGTGTCACCACAGGATGCTGTCAAGATGCCTTCATCCTTTCCCTTAAGGGCAAGAGAAACATGTAAATGAAACATTCTGTCCATAGACAGAATGGAACAAAATATCCACCTGCACATAAATTCACCATCCCACATTCAAACACCTGAAAACTTACACTCTGGTCCCTCTTGCCTTTTATTTGTTTACAATCATAGCTACCTCCTCCACTATCAGTGTCTCCCACCCTGTCTCCTATATACACTCCTATACATGGCATTCAGGGCAAGTAGGCCTGTCAGGACCCAGATAATATACCATATGCAGGAGGGAAATGCTTTTCAGTACACAAGAGAGAACTGGTCTCTTATAAACATCGAGAGAATACAGAGTCCCACCTTCACATGGATAATATCTTCTAAGATGATTGCTAGATGAGGTTCACTGCCTCCTGGAAACAATCTTGTCAATTCTTTTCCAATTCTCCCTCTCTACAAAGCTTCCTGGTGACATCTGCTGCAAGATTACAAATGGTCATCTGTGGGTATATTGGGTGTAGATATATGGGGAGGTATGATCTCCTAGATATGCCAACCATGACACAGACACACAGACACCCAAACTCCCTCTCTCTCTCTCTCTCTTTCTCTCTGGAGGGTATATTACCCAAATGGGAGATAAAGTACAGAAGATGCCAGTATTCCACCTAGTAGAAGCATCATGATCTGACCAAACCAAGTGTGGAGTGTGGCAGTAACATGGGGTGCCTTGCTGTGTTCTTCCACACCATGGCATTCACTGCCTTCTATAATGAGAAGGACAAGTAACAGCACCAGAGGCATGGGCAACATAATACTGGTTACCAAGGCAGTATTGCTGGAGATGACATCACAGAATGTGAGGAACTGCTCTCTTTTGACTCTGGAGGTGAAGGCCACCCCATCACTGCTGCCGTACCCTCTAACACTGAGGTCCCAGAAACCACAGCTGTCTCATCATGACTGCAGTGACAAGTGTCATGATTTCAGATTGATAGAGTTTATTATAAAAGATCCTCTGACCATCTGATTATTGAATTACTGAATTTTTAAATCAGTGATAACTGTGACCTTCATGGGTCGGTTCTGGTGCATCCTCTCATGAACTGATGATGGAAAACCATACAGGTTTTTAAATTATTTAACCATAAAATATATTATACTGTAATCAATAATAACTCTGCTGCCAGTGTCCCTCATGCTCTGGGCACTGCATCTGGCACCAACCATATGCTGTGTTCATCTCACAGCAGCCAAACCCCCAATTGATAACCCCATCATCATTAAATAATCAAATAAGTAAATACTTTGGTGGTCCTGCATACTTAATTTGCAGCCAAACTCATGTGATTGTCAAGGAAGTAATATTTAGATAATTAAATAATGACACACAATTAATGCCCAGGGAGGATTGTTAAGACTCCACACATGAAGCAGGACTTTGTCTGATTAAATAATTATATATAATTACAAAATAATTGAATAATGTTGCTTATTGAAATCCCACATGGAAATGTCAGATAGAACTCTTCCTGGAATGGTGATATATTTAAACAATTAAATAAATAAATGATTAAGTGACCTTGCATATTAGCTCACAGAAATGGCACCAATCTCTAGCTATCATGTCTGATGTAATGATCTATTGAAATAATCAAATAATGAGATGTCACATCATCAACTCCCACAATCTGACTACAAAACTGACTTATGTTCCATAATGTCATCGTCATTTTAAATCATGAAATTACATAATTACAGGATCTGGTATACTTGATCCCACAAGATGGAAACAAAAATCCAATGAGGCTCTATTATTCAATGGCCTAATTTTATATTTAAAAAAGTATAATATCAGATAATGCGATGGTATGCAATTTGACTCACACAAGGAGGCTACAAACTCCAGTGGTCAAAGATTAAATTACAATATATATTAATAATTAAATGATTAAAAATTTAAATAATTGGATGGCGTTTTATACTTAACTCCTATAAGACTGGGCAAAACTCATGAGATAATTTTTAACCATAGATGTGAACAATAAAATGAATGAATAATGAGACAATGTCTCATAATCCACCCCTGGAGAGATAACAAAATGATATCAACATTGGTTTAAATAATTAATTAATTAAATGACATGCCTCAATTCACTCCATCAAGGTGGATCCAGACTACACACTTCCCCAAGTAGATAAAGACAGATTTGAGTAATGAAATAATCAAATGCTTAGATGGTCTGGTCCCAATGACTCCCACCATGTGGCACCAAACTTCAGTGATCACAGATTATGTAATTAATCATTTTAATATTTAAATGATTAAACATTTAAATATTTGTACTCTTTTACATCATTATTTCCTGGAAGGACATGCCAGACCTGAGTAAAGATGCTGTCATTATGTATTTTCAAAATTTAATAAATTAATAATCAGTCTGTCTTGCCTGATGAGCTCTATAAGGTTGAAATTATTGTAAGGCACCGAGTCTCTGCTGTGGTACTTCATGGTGTGTGATGATGGGCCCATACCTGAGGTAGCAGTAGTGGCTACAATGTTGGTATCAGCTGAAGATGGCAGAAGCAGGGGTATCACCAGCAGAGCTGAGAGAGTGCAGATCAACTATGTTCTGGGAAGTCATTCCTGGGGAGACCTCTATGTTGGTGCTGTGCCTCTTGTGCCACTGTTTCTTCTTCTCATAGTAGAGCAAAACAAATGTGAGGATGTGGTGGAAGAGCAGGCAAGCAAGCACTGCTACCACTATGCTTACCTTAGAGGCGTCATGTACTTCTTCCAGTGGCAACCAAAATATCTTCTGCACTCAATGTTCCAGCTTCCCTAGGATTCTGGGTTATGCATATGGCATTCAGAGTCTGCTGTTTTCCTGGATGCAATTTTTAAATCCCTAACCTCTTTTGTGACAGGAAACTGCACCCTAACAATAATCAATGATGCCATCATCGTTTAAATAATTAAATAAGTCAGTAATTGCTAAGACTCACAATAAATAAAGAGGTATTGTATGACATAATCATTGTTTTATATAAATAAATGATCAAGCAATGAATTGATATCACATCATATACTTCCCCTAGGTGGCTTCAAGCCAGACTCATGAATGATGTTATGATTAATTTAATAATTTAATAATGTAGTGAAATAATTAGATTGTCTTGCTTATTTACTCCCACAAAAGTGGTGCAAAACCCACTGATCATGAATTATATAAAGTCCTATTTTAATAATTAAATTATTACATATTCATATGATGAAATGGTCTGCCATTCTCGACACGTACATGTTGTCTGTTACTTGAATCTCACAAGATTATGCCAAAACCTGCGGATCATCAATTATTTTATCACAGATTTTAGTAGTAAAATATATAAATGATTAAATATCATTTTGTATCCAGCGTTTAAGAGGATATCAGATAGTTAATATTGGGCAGCTGCTCCATTAGATATGAACTGCTATCCAATTATCCCTCAGAGTATTCCAACAAATGGATTGACACCTTCCTGAATGATGCTAATAATGGAAAACTCACCTTTTGTTGAATAATTGTGAGTCTTTTTATATTTTTAATCCACAATTTTAATTCTTAGGAAGATAACATTCACCAACAAAAGTCGTTGAACTGTTTCTCCACAGACTGTAATCCCTAATATATTTAATCTTGAATTACATAATATTAAGAGTTATGAGACAACTTCCAGTGATTTGGCAATGAGTTGATTAGGAGAATACTTTTCACAAATGCTGTCATTAAAAGTTTTATGAGATACTTATCTTGGGAGACTAAAATACACAGTGATAATATTTCATTTAAATTTCTCTCTGGTTCTTGGCCCATGATACCAGCATAAAGAATTCCAGGAGGGTTGTCAAGCAATGTTTATGATCAACATTCTGTCACATTCCAGTACACCATCCACATCCTAAAATAAGTGTCCCCACAAATGGACTAATCTTATAGCCTCACTGATTTTTCCCAAAAATGCTAGGCTCTTTTTTGAGTGTATGCAGATAAATTCTCTCTATAAATGTATCCTGCTTCCCCATTGTGTGTAGTTAGGTGAGTGGTTTGAAATCTGTAACTCTATCTTTCTTGAAGTTTAAGAATGGATGAATAGATAGTTATAATTAAAGTGTATTTTTTATTGTAACAGTAGATTAAATAGGCAGAGAGCTTTGTGTTCATCATGAAAATTGGAGCAGACATGTCTCACTGTCATGAAAATATTTAGGTTATTAAACATCTTAAATGACATAGTCTGTAGATTTTCAAAGGGTTTGTAGATCAACTATCTGTTTAAACATATCTGTTTAACGTTCAAAGCATACCTAATATGACTACATGTTTTAGATTTATAGATGACTAACTAGTAAACTGCACTTCTTAATTATACATACATTTTTAAGTAAGCTGATTGAGAAACCTCAGCCAGATCCACTGTCCTGTGTTATTTTAAGTGAAACTTGAACACTCTGCACCCAATGGCAGACCTGTAAATAACCTTGATTTGTGGTCTGAATCAGCTTAGTTCATTGGGATCAGGGAGCTGTGTGTAGAATCATATTATTAGTTAATGCCGACATGTTTTTGTGGCACCCATATAAAGGCTGCTGAGGTTGGAGAGGCTTAGCTTCTCTAGTACCATCTACACAATTACCACTGCATTTTAATTTTATGTATGAACATCCATGTTATTAATATTCTAAAAGTTATCATATGTGTTGTGTTGGCCATGATGTAGAAGGATATAATTGTTTATATAATGGATTTACTAATGCAGCTGGTTGTTGTATGTGTATGACTTTTATCCCAGGATTCAGAAGCAGTGGCAGGTTGATCTCTGTGACTTTGTGGACAGTGTGGTCTACAGAGCTAATTCCTGGATATCCTCCAAAGAAATACAGAAAACAATTGTCTGGAAAAAAAGGATATACCAGTGCTTATGCAGTAAAGAAATAAATAGTACATCTTACAAAGTGTATTCTGACTAGGTCTGTTACACTTGAGGATTCTAGGATTTTGACATTTATCTCTAAACCATTACAAAGACATTCCTTGATTTACAACCAGACACTAGTCCCATCACCATATGAAACCACAGGCCTGCAATAAGCTGATCAAATAAGTACTACTGTGTCACAAACTTAATGCCTTGTATGCCATAAATGTCTGTTTTTCTTCTTAAGAAAAGCATAGTTCTGCCAGATGATCAATATGATACCAGGGACACCTATTTGAAAATCAAAACATCGTTGTATCAATGATAACTGGCCTGATCAAGCAACACCCTAAGGAAGGGAGGAGGATATTCCTTACCTTAATGAGCCCAAAGCTCTGTGACTAATTTACCTTTGGTCCTAACTAAGGAAAACTGTAATTATAACTTCAACTCCATTAAAAGTACCATATGAACATTATATTTCAAGAGTAAACAATAATGCAATGAAAGCCAACTCCAAAACTGTAGAAACAACAGAGACAGCTGGCTTCCTTAACAGCCAAACAAAGATCGTCTGAAGTGTTGGGGCATCAATTTTTGGCCTGCAAGCCTAGAATATCAGGCATATTTTTCTGTGAACCAGGAATTTTCAAAGGCTTTCTCATCATCTCTTGTCAAATTTCAGCAGTATTTTTCATTGCATCAAGCTTGTCTTGTTTTTACAGCATAAACCAACAGTCAAGGCAAGAATTTCTTGCCAAAATGAGTAGTTTTGACACAATGAAAGAAAACGGCATATGGCGGTATTATCCCCATGATCATTTTATAAAGTAAATATGACTACATGTTTATTATAGATGACTCACTAGTGTCCTATATTTCTTAGTTAAACATTCATTTTTACATAAGGCCCATACATGTAATACCTCAAAAAAGAGTAGAAAAATATATCCAGTACAACAAAAACAACCTTACATTTGTATCAATATAATAAAGCCCATTTCAATAAAAATATTTGAGCTTAATATGCCTTTTCTTCTTATATTCCTCCTAAATACTGACAGACATCCATAGGGAATTAAATATTCCATGCCACTTATTGGGAATAAGAATGTTTTATTCACTACTTACTCCTGTTTTCTGGGGGCAAAGGCTTCTTTAGGAGACACTCCTGATTTTTTACCATAATTTTCCAGGAGTCCAGATCAAGGTATTTGTTCTTGTTGAAGAGAAGCTCTGTGAGCATGGCTGTTTCTTAGCATGACTGTTATTTTTGGGTTCAATGTGTTTGTTTGAGTGTATTTATTTGTCTTTGTGCCTTTGTGCTTTGCTAAAATTATTTACTTATCTACTTTCTCCTCATATTTGCATTGTTACCATGTGGTCAATCCCTTCTAATGGAAAGAGAATGAAGAGAATCTAATTTTCATTTGAGTAAACAGAAAAGTTTTAAGGTAGAGGCCATTAAGGGTATTGTGTCCATTCTGGAAAGAAGAAAATTGCAGCATAGGAAATATGTTTAAATACTCATCAGTGCAGTTAAATAGCATAATGGTACTTTCATTTTCATGTGTATAATATTATAGTCATTTAATTGTTTGATCGACTTGAAAATATGTATAACTCAAAAAATGAATTGCATTTTTGGGAGAAAATCAGTGATTCTATAAGGTTTGTTCATTAGTGGATATGCTTATTTTAACATGTAGGAGGTACACTTGAACGTAACAGAATTTTAGTTCCTAAATGTTTCCTGGCAATCCTGCTGAGATGCACTATTCTGGCATCATGACCCAAGAACCAGAGAAGAGCTTAGATGTAGTGTGATCATTGGATAATCTTGTTTCCCAAGACTAGACTAGTATCTCATGAAACCTTTAATGACAGCATTTGTGGAAATTGATTTGCCTAACCAAATACATGGAAGTTGGGCTAGAGATATTAATATTACCCAATTCAAGATTACTTAATACTAGGGAATATAGTCTGTGTATAAATAGTTCAAAGACTTTTGTTGATGAATGTCAACTTCTGTAAGAAATAAAACTATGGATTAAGAAGACAAAAAGACTCAAAATTATTCAATAAAGTGTGGGTTTTCCATCATTAACTTCCTTCAGGAAGGTTTTAATCCATTTGTTGGACTAGATTGTGGGCTAATTGAATAGCTGTTCATCTCTAATAAGACAGCTGCCCAATATCAACTATCTGATATCCTCTTAAACCCTAGATGCACAATGACATTTAATCACCATTCCAACTTAACACTGATGAAGTGGTACCTTGGGAAAGAAGACAAAGCTATAGTGGTCATTCTCCTTTCTCATCTATACATAATAAAACAGGATCCCTCATAAGTGCACACATCTACCTGCAATTGGGCTTGTGTCCATCCCTGACATGATTTCTGCCTAGTGGAAAGGAAATGCTGAACTCAGGGCCCTATAAAGGTGGGTTGTCCTCACCACTATGTGACTGGTACATCTTCATATTTACCCTGTAGTCGTGGATACCTCAGTCCTGTGTCAGCCTAGGAATCAATTTCCTGGCTATCAGGCTTGACTGGGAAATTTGCTTTTCTGTAGTATACAATGATTTAGCAGACCAAAGGCCAGCCTGGCAACTGAGGTAATTATAGATGGCCATGTTGATAGCTTGTGAATCTCAGCTGTTTTGGGGGGAGTTGCCTTCAGAATAACTTGGTTGGGCAGGTAAAGGCATCACTCGGTCCCCGGTGCCCATATCCATGAAGTTGTTTGTTAAGCTCCTCCCTATGCTACAGACTGGCATGAGATTTCTGTAGGCTTCACTAAGGGTTATGTGCAGGCTTGACAGAAAGCCTACCTGTGTTCTGTCTTAAGGCCTTCTGAGGTATCGCAGGGTCAAGAAACAAGTTGTTTCGGGGCAGTGAAGTAGTTGACACTATGAGTGCTGTGAAATTTCTCCACCTCATCCTGTTGCTCCATGACATTTGGAATTCAACCCTTGCACACCCCATTTCTGTATAGCTTTGATTGTTTGGTGGCTATTTTGGAGTAAGATACAAAGGGAATTTGTTAGTGAATATGTGTTTGTTTGTTGTTTTGGAATGGGCTGAGGAAGTGTACACCAACATCCTGTGGATGCAGCTATTCTGGGTGTACTACTGCCATAAAATTGAAGGTATCTTCAGAACGTGCCAGCATGTAGTGTTATTTCTCTATCATGGCTGCATGCTACCTATGGAGGAGCTTTCATGCTAGAACCACAGGACCTAAGCAGGTTTCCTGCAGACTCATTGGCACAGTATAGTACTTGGATGATACAGGGCCCAGGTGCTCCAGTCCAAACACCATGGACATAGCTTGATGTGCCTAATAAATTCAGTCTCCTTGGTCCAGAGCAGCCATAACAGGCAGGGTAAGGGGACAAGTATACATATAAACTCTGTCATGGCCTACATCTGAGCTGAAGTATGGAATTGCACATTCATTCCACTTCCTATAGTTTGTGCACAGTACAATATCCCCTCCATTTTTTTCCTGAACATCCCCAGCAGCACCCACACATAACTTTTGTAATACACACTCACTGACCAGTATCTCTGACCTAATCAGGGTCTTAGGACGAGATTGTCATTTTGCACAGATTTGTTTCATCCATAACTACTTGACTGACATCCTTTCTTCTCATGTTCCAAGTCTTCTGTCTGGCTTTCCTTTACATTCTTTTAGACATGTTTTTCACCTAGATCTGGGCTTCAGTTTTATTTCAGTTACAGAAAAACTGTTAGTAAAATGTTCTGATAAAGAGTACAAGCCTGGAACTTTTGAACTGGACTGAGAGGTGTTACAAGTAGGTATTCCTTACTGGCCTGGGCCCACCACCATGCAAGCCCCAAATAACACACAAAGACTCTGTATCAGATATAAATGCTACTTTATTATGGGCTAGCTCTATTTTAATTATTAACCCATTTCTATTAATTTAAGTACTTCCACATGGCCTTATCTTACTTGAGAGAGGGGCTGGCATTCTTCTCTCTCTGTCCTCATTCTTGGAACTCCTCCCTACTATTTCCTCTCTCCTCCTATCTTGCATTGCTATTGGCCAACAGTGTTTTATTCATTAACCAATAAGAGAAACATATTTACAGAATGAAACTCTCATCAGAGATGTGCCATACACATGGTCATATGCAACCTGGCATGGAGTTCCAGGCAGGGGATATGAGAAGAAGCATCCTGAGTAGAGTGTGGCCTGAGAGTATCCAAAAGATTCCAGGCAGACCTGTAGGTCCCATCAAGACCAGTACAGGATTCCTTGTCCCAACCACCCCAAAAGGACTCCTCTTTAATGCAGGGCACCAATGCAGGAGGCAGGTCCTGAGTTTTCCTATCTAACTTACTTTGACTGAAACCTGGGAAGAACACCCAATATCAAATGTTGAAGACTGTTGTCCTGCTTTTCTTTTTCCAGGTATCATCTCAGTTGTTACTATACTCAGAGAAGTTTCTTAAAATGAAAGACTGCAAAATCTGGGGAATCAATACCTCTCTCTCTCTCTCTCTCTCTCTCTCTCTCTATATATATATATATATATATATATATATATATATATTGTGTGTGTGTGTATATATATGTATGTAAGTGTGCATGTGTGATATATATATATATCATATATATATATGATATATATATATATCATATATATATATATATATATATATATATATATGATATATGATATGGTGACAGGTTTTATTCTCTGTGGCTTTCAAACAGATGAGGAAAATAATGATATCAGTTCAAAACCTGAAAACTTACTTAGAGATAAAGAATCTCAAACAGATGGAATACTAGAAATAGAAAAAATGCGTAAACAATCAGGGAATACAGATGTAAGCATAACCAACAGAATACAAGAGATCAAAGAGAGAATCTCAGACACTGAAATTAAAGTGAGGAAATATATTAATCAACCAAAGAAAACCTTAAATCAAAAAAAGTTTTTAACACAAAACATCCAGGAAATATGGAACACTGTGAAAAGGCCAAACCTCAGAATAATAGGCATAAAATAAGGTGGCGAAGCCCAGCTCAAAGTTACAGAAGACATATTCACCAAAATCACTGAAAAAATTTTCTAATGCTGAAGAAATTCATGCCTATGAAAGTACAAGAAGGTTACCAAATACCAAATAGATTGCACCAAAAAAATCCCGTCACAACATAATAATTAAAACACCTAGCATACCAAATAAAGAAAGAACATGAAAGACAGCAAGTGAAAAAAGGCAATGTAATATATAAAAGCAGACCTATCAAAATTACAAGTGACTTCAGCTTGGAATATCTCAAGGCCTCAAGGTACTGGAGAGATGTTCTACAAATACTAAATGCTTACAAATGGCAGCCTAGGATACTATAGGCAGCAAAAATCTCAAAACTATAAATAGAGAGAAAAAATATTTAATGATAAAGCAAGATTTTCATAGCGCATATCCACAAATCCAGCCATATAGAAAGATGAAATGTAAAACTCAAGAACAAGGAAGTTAATTATCCTCACAAAGACATAGGAAAAGATAATCCCACTTTACCAGACACCCACATATAAAAAGCTGGGCAATATATACAAAATATCTCTGACAAAAAAACCTAAACCAAGCATTAACAATCAATGTTCCTTAATTTCCATCAAAATGAATGGTCTTATCCCACCTATAAAGTAACCAGGCCAAGAGTATGGATAAAAATACAAAACACTTCCTACAGCTGCATAGAAGAAACATATCTAAGTTTCAAAGACAAATATTACTTTAGGAGAGTGTTGGGAATAGATCTTCAAATCAAATGGAACCAAAAAACAACTTTTAGCTAGAACTAATGTTTTAGCTAAAGCAATATGAGAACAGGAGATCACCGTATAAAAATGGGAAAGAAAACATCACAATATCACTATTTGCAGATAATATGATAGTTTAAATAAGCAAAGAAAAATACTCATCCAGGGAATCCCTACCGCAGGTAAACACCTTTAGCAAACTAGCAGGATACAATATAACCTCAAAAATATCAGTAGCTCTAATATATACAGAAAAAAACAGAATGAGGAAGAAATTAGAGAAAGACCACACGTTACAATAATCACAGACAAAACAAAGTATATGGGGGTAGCACTTAACAAACGAGTGAAAGAACAATATAGGAAGAACTTTGTGTATTTTATTTAATTTTTAAATTTAATTTTTTATTTTATATGTCAATCCCATTTCCCTCTCCCCCTCTCTAACCTCCCTCCCTCTTACCATCTCTGCCCCTTCACATGCACCCTGATCATGCTCAACTTCCCTCCCCCCACCCCAATACCACATGTAGGGCAATGACATCCAGGTGGGGTCATTTAGATCTGACAGGACATTTGGAGTAGGGACTAGGGCTTCTCCCCTCTCTCTAGGTGAAGGGAGTATCCCTACATGGGGGATGTGTTCGCAAGGTCCACATGTGCACTAGGCATACATTCTGGATCTCTGAGATCCCTTAGACTGCTTAGTCCTTCTGGCTAAGAACCATATTCGGGGGGGGGGCTGAGTCAATCCCATGCTGGATTCCCAGCTATCAGTCTGGGGGGTCTCTTAGCTCCTCCTTATTCAGGTCAGCTTTCTATATGATTCTGAAACCTGGTCTTTTCTTATCCTTCTACATCTGGATTCTACTTTGATTCAGTGTTTATGTATGGGTGTTTGTGTCTGTTTCCAACAGTTACCTGATGAGGGATCCCTGGATAAGTTAATTGTTGTTCTCAATATCCAGGAAGGGCATTTATGGTAGCTTTTCATGGTTGCTCAAGTTGTTACTTGTCGGGAATCTTGTAGGTTTCTAGACTTTTCTGTAGGTTCCCTTTCCTCTTCAGACACAAATTCTACCTCTTTTATGTTCTCTCTCTCTCTCTCTCTCTCTCTCTCTCTCTCTCTCTCTCTCTCTCATCTTCTATTCCTACCCTGATTCTGTCTTCCTAGTTGCACATACTTTCCTCTCCTTCTCATCTCTTTCTCCTACTTCTCTCCCTATTCACTGCCCCAACCACATCCCCTTTGCTCTTGGAGACTTGTACCTTCCTCTTTCTGAGAGGAATCTCTTAGAAAACACCTTGTATCATAGTTCCTCTGGTGGTGTGAATTATAGGCTGTTGATCCTTTGCTCTATGTCTAAAATCCTTATATGAGTGAGTACATACCATGTTCTTCTTTTTGTGACTGGATTACCTTATTCAGGATAGTTTCCTCAATTACCATCCACTTGCCTGCAAATTTCAAGATACCATTATTTTTTTTTCTACACAGTAGTATTCCATTATGTATATGTGCCACATCTTCTTTATCCATTCTTCAGTTGAGAGACATCTAGGATGCTTCAAGGATATTGCTGTTACAAATAATGCTGCTATGAATATAGTTGAACAGATGTCTTTGTTGCTTGGACATTGATCATTTGGGTATATGCCTAAGAGCGGGATTGCTGGGACTTGTGGTAAACTAATGTCCATTTTCCTGAGGAACCAAGATACTGATCTCCAAAATGGCTGTGAGAGTTTGCACTCCCATCATTAATGGATGGTTTTCCCCTTTCTCTGCATCCTCTCCAGGATGATTTGTTATTGGTGTTTCTAATTTTAGCCATTTTGGCAGGAGTAAGATGGTATCTCAACGCCTTATTCATTTGCATTTCCCTGATAGCTAAGCATATTGAGCACTTAAGTGTCTTTCAGCCATTTTGATTTCCTCTATTGAGAATTCTTTCTTCAGTTCTGTACACCATTTTAATAGGGTCATTTGGTGTTTTGTTGACTAGTTTCCTTTTTTTCTTTTTTTATTTTATTTAATTTTATATAACAAAGTCCAATTAAATGAAAACAAATATTTATACACAATATTTGAGAATTTGGGCGTCGTTCTTTCCAAACTACTTCCTGCTGGTAAGGGGCACTGTCTTTGGGGGGGGGGGATTCGAAGAAGATTCAGATATCCTGGCTGTAGTCTGTAGGGCTGTTTTGTCCAGCTGTTTTGAATGTAGGATTAGCTTGTACTATGTTTCAGGCACATGACCCCAACTGGATGACATTCCCCTACACATGGAATTGGGTGGGGGGATGGAAGGGGAGGGTGTTTAGAGTGCATGTGAGAGGGCAGAGAGGGTAAAATTGAGGGAAGGAGGGAGGGAAGGTTGGGGGGAGGGAGGGAGGGAGGGAGAGGGAACTGGGATCAACATGTAAAACAATAAATTAAATTAAAAAAATGCTTTGACTCCAAAATTTAAGTTGAAGGAGAAGTTTCTGGGGAAAAGGATTTCCATTTTTGTTTCCACAGAAAATGAAAAGATGTGGATTCCTTCCAGACTAATGTGGTTTGATCATGCCAGACCGCCTGAAACAGAATACAAGCTAATCCTACATTCAAAACAGCTGGACTAGTTTCTTGAGTTCTTTGTATATTTTGGAGATCGCCCCTTTGTCGGATGTAGGATTGGTGAAAATATTTTCTCAATCTGTGGGCTGTTGTTTGGTCTGGTCTACTGTGTCTTTCACCTTAAAGAAGATTCTAAATTTGAAGAAGTCCCATTTATTAATTGTTGCTCTCAATGTCTGTGTCCATGGAGTTATGTTCAAGAAGTGGTCTCTTATACGAACTTCTTCAAGGATACCTTCTACGTTCCTTTATTAAATTTTCAGTGTGGCTGGATTGAAGTTGAGGTGTTTGATGTATTTGGACTTGAATTTTGTGCATGACGACAGTCATGGGTCTATCTGCAGCCTTCTACACAACATCATCCAATTTTGCCAGCACCCTTTGTGTAAGATGCTTTTCTTACCCCATTTGTATTATTTTAGATGTTTTGTTGAAAATCAAGTGTTCATAGGGGTGTGGGTTAATATGAGGATTTTCAATTTGATTCCTTTGGTCTATGTGTCTATTTTTGTGCCAATAACAGGCTGGTTTCAGAACTATATCTCTGTAGTAGAGCTTAAAGTCAGGGATGGTGATGCCTCCTGGAGTTCTTTTATTGTACAGTGTGGTTTTGGCTATCCTGGGTCTTTTTGTTTTTCCATATAAAGTTGTTTATTATACTTTTTCGGTCACTGCATTATTGTGGTGGGATTTTAATGCAGAACAGACAAACAGCTTAAATAGACCTATAACCCTCAATGAAATAGAAGCAGACTTCGAAAGCCTTCCAACCGAAGAAAGATCAAGACCAGATTGTTTCAGTGCAGAATTCTACGAGATATTCAAGGAATAACTAATAAAAATACTCGACAAAATGTTCCACACAAAAGAAAGAGAAATTTCATTGCCAAACTCTTTTTATGAGGCCACGATATCCTTGGTACCCAAGCCTGAAAATGATACAACTAAGAAAGTTTACCACAGACCAAATTCCCTGATGAACATTGATGCAAAAATACTCAATAAAATACTGGCAAATCGAATTCTAGAATACATCAGAGAAATCATCCACCGTGACCAAGTGGGCTTCATCTCTGGATTGCAGGAATGGTTTAATATACGAAACCTTATGATCCACCATATAAACAAACTGAAATAGAAAAGCCATATGATCATCTCTCTAGATGCTGAAAAACCTTCGACAAAATTCAACACCCTCTAGATGCTGAAAAACCTTCGACAAAATTCAACACCCGTTCATGATAAATGTCTTGGAGAGATCAGGGATAACAGGAACATAAATAACATAATAAGAACAATATACAGCAAACCATTTGCAAACATCAAACTGAATTGAGAGAAGCTTAAGGTGAATTCTCTAAAGTCAGAAACAAGACAAGTCTGCCCTCTCTCTCCATATCTCTTCAATATCATACTAGAAGTTTGAGATAAAGCTACCAGACAACAAGAGGAGATCAACGGGATCCGAATTGGAAAGGAAGAAGTCAATCTGGCTCTATTTGCTGATGATATGATAGTTTACATAAGCAACCCAATAAAGTCTATCAGGGAACTACTGCATCAGAGAAACACCTTCAGTGAACTAGCTGGATACAAGATAGACTCAACAAATTATTAGCCCTACTTTATTCAGACTACAAAGAGGCTGAGAAAGAAATCAGAGAAACATCATCCTTTACAATAGCCACAAACAGCATAAAGTATGATAGGGTAACACTTACCAAACAAGTGAAAGACATATAGAATAAGATATTTTTGGCTCTAAAAAAGAAATCAAAGAAGATATCATAAAATGGAAATATCTCCCATGCATTTGGATAGGTAGGATAAACATTTTAAAAATGACAATCTTGCCAAAAGCAATCTAAAGATCGAATACAATTTTCATCAAAATCCCAGGATAATTCTTAACTGACCTAGAAAGGATAACAATCAACTTTGTATGGAAAAACAAAAGACCCAATATAGCCAATCAATCCTGTACTATAAATGAACTGCTGGAGGCATCGCCATCACAGATTTTATGATCTAGTACAGAGCTATAGTCCTGAAAACAGCCTGCTGATATTGAAACAAAAATGAACAGAACAATGGAATTGAAATGAGCATTCTATATTAACACATATAACTGTGAACAACTGATTTTTGACAAAGCAGCTAAAAATATGAAATGGAAAAAGAAAGTATCTTCAACCCATGGATGATGGTATGTAGAAGACTTCAGATAGAGCCATGTCAATTGCCATGCATCAAATTCAAGTTCACATGTACCAAAGATCTCAATATAAACCCTGCCACACTGAAAAACTTAGAAGACAAATTTGAGGTACTTTTGAAGAAACTGATACAGAAACTGCTTCCTGAACATAACTCCAGTAGCACAGACAATGAGATTGACAATTAATAACTGTTACTGTCTCAAACTGAGAAGCTTCTCTAAGTCAAATGACACTGTTAAAAGACCAAATGGCATACTACAGAGGAAATCAAAATGGTTGAAAGACACTTAAGCAAGTGCAAATAAATAATAAATAATAAAAATAAATAAATAAAACCCAAACCTATTACTCCTGCCACAATGGCTAAAATTAAAAACACCAATGGCAACTTATACTGGAGAGGATGTGGAGAAAAGGGAATGAATATTCCTCCACTGCTGGTGGGAGTGCAAACTCAAGCAAACATTTTAAAAATCAATATGGCAATGCATCAAGAAACTGTGAATCAGTGTACCGCAGGAACCGGGAATGTCATGCTTAGGCATATACCCAAATGAGCCATATCCATGTAACAAAAATATCTGTTCAACTATTTTCATAGCTACCTTATTTTCAATAACAAGAACTCTGAAACTCCCTAGATGTCCTTCAACTGAATAATGGATAAAGAAGATATGGTACATTTACTCAATATAATAATACTCAATGGGGAAAAATGGAATTTTGAAATTTTCAGTCAAATGGATGAAGTTTGAAGAAAATATACTGAGTGTAACATAGTCATAAAAAGAGGAACTTGGTTTTATATTCATTTCTATGTGGAGTTTAGGCATAGAGCAAAGTATCACCAGCCTACAATTCACACCACTAGAGAAACTAGGATAAAAGGAGGTAACTAAGGGAATTATACAAGGTCCCCAACCAAAGCAGAAAGGGTAATCAACTTCTGAGCATTTCAGGAGCAGGAGGGGACATCAGGTAGAAAACTGTTAGGAGAGAGAATGGAAGGAAAGGAGATCATGTGACCAAGATGATTGAGGCGGGGGAGAAATAGACAAGAGCAAATGAGATATCATAATAGAGCGAGACATTATAGGTGTGAAGAGAAAAATGATTCTAGAGAAATGTCCAGAGTCTTGCAAGGATGAGCACAACTAACAATTTGAGAATGTGGAGAGGCTAATTTTAATGCCAATTCCTGATAATGAGATTGATAACTAAATTATATTATATCCTAGAATGTTCAAATATTATTAACATTTCAAAACAGATGCACACTCCCAAGCATAACAATGAGCTGAACTTCTGTAATCTATTTAAAGATATGGAGGAGTAATAAGAGTGGTCAAGAGCAGGCAACATATTTTCATTTCTACTTTTACTTTCTTACATGTCTTTCTTCTTTGTGACTTCCTTTCCTTATTTTGATCAAATACTACTTTCCTAATTTTTGTTTACTTCTCTATGCCATCCACCAAGAGAGTTCAGGATGGAGAAATGATCTCCTCAAATGCAGGTCTAACTGATTTTCAAACATGTTTTGTTTGAGAAAACAAACTAACCATTAGTTACACCATATTTCCAAATCTCTGTATCATTGTGTGAAAAGGCTTTTAGTTTTGCCAGTAATTGTGATGTGACAAAAGTCAGGAGGCTGTGTTTCTTTATGTTGTACATTAGCAGAAACTTAGTTCTCAATGCTGTCAAAAATGTTGCTAACATTCGGTTAAGTAGGAAGGTATACTGGTGTCCAATATTCTTTGCAATTTAAGATTAACTCATAAACATCTTTCTTGAAATAATGGACCTGCTCTATTTATATTTTTGGCAGTTCTTTTTAGCTTGGTCACATTCACTTAGAGTAATATCACAATCCAAAGTTTAAAAAGTTCCAAATCTCATATTCCATACAAAGTCAGACTTCTATGGAATGCCATGGAAATCAAAATTCTAATGATTTTCAAGTGTTACAAATATTGTAAATATTAACATGTGTTACGAAATTCCCAGATTACCAATAATGACGATGTGAATGTGCAATATATACTAAGCCCCATCTTTCCTCTAACACTTTATGTCTACATACAGTAAGCTACCCAGAGAGATTCTAGAGAGTTTTCACTTAAATGAGGATGAGAGAAAGCTGACAGGATAACCAATTCAGCAATCAACAACAACAAAGACAAAAAAAAACAAAAAACAGAACCATGGTACTGCTTTTTCTTATGTCATAACTTATGCAACTTCACTCTTAGGCATATACCCTAAAGGTGCACTGTTGATAGCAGAATTATTTCTAAAAGCCCAAACCTGGAAGGAAACTAGATAAAGGAATTGTGGTACATTTATACAATAGACTACTACACACCGGCGGGTGGGGGTAAAGAATCTTGAAATCCACAGTCAAATGGATGGATCCAGAAGAAACCTTCCTAAGTGAGATAACCCAGTCATACAAACAAAAACATGGTAGGTATTCACAACTATATAAAATTTAGACATAGAGGTAAGGATCGCCATCCAACAATCCACACCACAAAAAAAAATCTGAGAAACAAGCTGATCTCAGTAGAGACATACATGGTCCCTCGAAGATGTGAAAGGGACTCACTATCCTGAAACAATTGGAAGAATGGGTGGAGGGGAGAAAGGGTTAAGATAACAAAGATAGAAAAAGAGGGAAGAACATGAGAATTGAGGAAAATAAAGTTGGGGGAAGAATAGATGAGAGCTAGAACAGAGATATTATAATAGAGGGAGGCACTATAAGTGTGAAGAGAAAACTGGGATTTCTGGGGAAAATTTTGAGTTTGATCCAAATAATATGACTTCTTTTAAAAACACTAATAGGGTTCTGGAGAAATTGCTCTATGTTAAGAATGAAGGTTGCCCTTGCTAGAGGATGCAAGTTTGGTTCCCTACCTACTCCTGATGTTTTACAACTGACTATAGATCCATTTTAAAGTTTCTGATGCTCTCATTTTCCTTGCTCTGCACCAGGGACTCCTGTGATTTATATTTGTAAATTCTAGCGAAATACATACACATAATAAATATAAATAACTTTACAAAGAATATTTGAGGCAGAAGAAGGAAAATTAATGTGAATTTGAAGCCTCTGTGGTGTATATAATAAATTTAAGAAATGCTGTGTCTACTCCTAGAACTAAAGTAGTATATTGAATATAATGATACTAAAATAATAAAATAATGATAATAATAATAATAAAATACAAAGAGTTTATAGTAGTTTGATTAGAGATGGGTTGCTAGTGGATGAAAATCCTAGCTATGGGAATGGGGAATGCAAAAGATAATGAGGAAGGAGTCTTTCATACAAACATCACACATGAGATCCCACTTCATAAAATAGTAATAAACTGCGTTGGGTAAGTAAGTTTGCAACATGAGGCTATGGGAATAATAACCAAGGTTTAATTGGTGGAGATCATTGCCAATAAGGGTGAAATACAGCTCTGCACTTTGTTATAGGGACTCAATGCAAAAGATGTCATGATTTGGACATTGGGGAAACTGAGATCTGAAGCATGATACAATTGTGGACATCATGTTGTTATTGGTATTTTTTCTAAGAAACATTGTCAAAAGAGCAGTGATTTAGGAAAATAATCAGATATGAGGCATGACTGTCTACTGAACAGCATGATCATTTGCCATAACATGCCTCTAAGCAATTGTTGCATAGTGAATTTTTCTTGGACAACAAAAATTTAGGAGATATGAGATGAGTAAGATGAACTGGGAGGTTAAGAAGGAAAATGAAGGGAGCTAGAAAGGAAAAAAGAAAAAAAAAGGGAAGGTAAGGAGGGACGAAGAAAGGAAAGAAAGAAAACGTGATGTGAGGAATAAGAACTTGAGGAAGAGTGATGGAGTCATGTTGGGAGGAAGCAAGTGAGAGAGAGATGGATTGTACTTTGGGTGATATTCACCTTTGTGTCATACTGCTGCACACTATATTCTCCGTGAACTGTAGGAGTCAGTGGGCCATTGTGATTGGGAAGACAGTCCTTTCCAGCAGAGGCACATACAGTATCAGAACCAAAAAAAAAAAACTAAAATTCTGTGCAAGACTATGGAATATGACCTTCAGAAAAATTTTCCACTTCTAAAAATGGAGAGTTTTCATGAAAACAAATAGTTTTAAATATTTAGTATGTATTTCCACCTGTACTTGCAAAGTTCCAAATTAAGTAACAGTATTTCAATTTACAATTAACGGTGTTAAAAAACGGATCAAAAAATATCAAAAATTTGTTTGCCATATTTCTTCCAATTAGAGAAGAGCCAATACATTTTCTATGTTAGATAACGGCCATGTTAGATAAATCTAATCCTGTTCATTAAAAAAAAATATGAAACTCTGTAATGATTGCAGGTATTAATCTTCTTTGCCTGAGAAATATAATAAAATTTGACTTCAAAACTCTTTTCTCATTACTTGGTGACCAGAGAAGTTTCACATAAAAATGCTCTTTTCTCATGTGTTTTATTTTACAATAACTTTATTTTTAAATAACTTTAACTTTAAAGGAGTCCAGAGTAATTATTTGTTCTTATTGCATGGAAGCTCTGTGAAAATGGTTGTTTCTCAGCATGACTGTCATTTTATATCCAAGATGTTTGTTGCAGTGTTTTGTTTTTGTGTTTTTTGTTTTTTTTTCTGTTTTTTTGTTTTGTTTTGTTTTTCTTTTGAGTGTGTGTGTGTGTTTGTGTGTGTATTTTTCTCTGTGTGTATTTGGGCATTGCAATAATTATTCACATACCTACATTCTCACCATATTTGCATCTATACCATGTGGTCAAGTTTTTCTAAAGATAAGAGGATGGATAGAACCTTAATTTCATTTTAGTAAATAAAATCTTATTAACACAGTGGCACAGGAATGGTATTGTCTCCATTCTAGAAATATAAAAATGGAGCATAGAAAATATGATTAAATACTCATCAATCTAATTGAATAGTATATTGATGCTTTACTTCCATGTGTAGAGTATAACAGCCATGTAATTGTTTGGTAAGATATTCAAAAATCAGTGTAAGTCAGAAATGAGCTTTGTATTTTTGGAAGAAAATCAGTGAGGATATAATGCAAACCCATGAATAGTTGTGGTTGTTTAAGTATGTGGAAATGTTACCAGAATGTGACAGAATGTTGTATTATAACTGTTGCTTGGCAAAGATGGTGGAATTCTCTAATCTCATATCATGGGTCCAAGAAACAGAAAGCACCTGAGAAGTTGTCATACCCTTAGTTATTTTAGTCTCCCAAGCTAAGTGTCCCATACAAACTTTAATGAAAGCATACGTGGCCAAATCCCTGGAAGTTGGCCTGGAGATATTAATATTACACAATTCAAGATTATCTCATATCAGGGAATATAGTTTGTAGAAAAACATTTCAAAGATTTTGTTGATGAATGTCATCTTCCCTAAGAAGAATACCCATGGTTAAAAAAATAAAAAAAAAAAGTCTAACAGTTATCCCAGAAAAGGTGGAGCCATCCATGGACCTAAAGTTTGCTACCTCCTTGTGGGAGTTCATATGCAAGACAACATAAATATTTATTTATGTATTTACTTATTTTATTCCTTAAAGAAATTAAAAATTCCAGGAATAGTCTAGTATGTCTTCAACTTGGGGGAGTTAAGTGTGTGATGTAATTATATTATTTAATTATTCAATTTAATCGTTCCATATCAATGATGCCCACCTTCAGGACAGGAGTCAGGCCAGTTCTCACTGGAGTCAATTAAGTGATATCACCTAGTTAATTATTCAAGTAGTTTTTAAATACACAATTTCTTCATCCATGATCACTTGAGTTTGTTGCCTACTTGAGTAGGTTTCCTAGGCAGGACAATCCAATTGATAACTTATTTAACATTGAAATGTAATGATGTCATTGAATAGAGGTTAGGGTTTGGCTATGGCAGTTTATACAACAGATGCCAGTGAATATGAAGCAGGGATGAGAGCTCCGAAATCAATGGGAGATAGAGTCCAGAAGATGACATGTTGTCCACTGAGAAGTGCAACATTCCAATTAAGCTGACTGTGGTAGTTACTGTGGGTGCTAGCTACTCTTTGTCCATAGTCCAGCCTTTACGACACTCTATGAGCAGAACAAATGGCATCACTAAAGTCCCCTCACCATCACAGAGGCATATCCAGGAATGACATAACAGAGTGAGTAACTAGCTTCTCTCTTTGCTCAGCAGGTGATATAGCCACCACCACTGCAAGGACACCAGCTTCTGAAGCTGCCTTGTTGGGACTGCAGAAACTTGGTGCCACACAATGACATTAGCCAAACAGAGTTCATTAGGCAATATCGTGTGCTCATCTCATAAATAATTGAACATTTACAATCATTGATGATGGTGTCCTTCATGAGTCATATCTGCCACATCCTTCTGGGAACTGAGATGTGAAATCGTCAAATTATTGAATTGTTTTATTATATAAATTGTCCATTACCTAATCTGTGATATCTGGAGTTTGCAGCCAGGTTTTGGGGACAAGTGTGTCAGACCATCTCACTATCAGATTATTTATTCAAATCTATCATGTATTAGAGAAACAATGGCTCTACTTTGTTGGTGTTAATTGTGAAGTGTCATCATCTCATTACTTATTTACTTATTTTGTCATTCAAATAAATGATTACATAATTAATGATCACTGGAGATTTGGCCACTCATCTGGGTGTCAATTAGGAGACACGTTAAATTATTTAATTACATAATTATAAAATCTCTCATTATATTACCCGTGATCAGAGGAGTTTGGAGCCATAGAACTTTTAGAGAGAGAGCTCATGTGGGAATATTAATAGAGAGAATTTTGAGGAAAAATATTAAAAGAGCTTTAGAGCAAGAACTTTTGGGAAGAATATTTTTTGAAGAATAAAAGGCCATGAGCTGGTGAATTTCCTTCATTCCTTAAGATAAATTTTTAGCAGTCCCATAGCATTCTTATTGGAAACCTGAACCCATGATGAATACTTTAAGAAAAATTTCTATAGATGAATGTCTCGGTAAATCCAACTACTTACTACTGAGAATGGAGATAAATTATAACATCTCATCTGGGAATTTGTGTCATTTATGATTTTTATGTTTAAAAAGGTTGACTCATTTTTATATGTGTGTATCACTGTGTAAGTATGTGTACTTGAACACAACAGTCTGCAGAGCGGAGAAGAGGGCATCAGATTTCCTGAGATTGAGGGACATCCTAAAGAAATGATAAAGCGCTATAGCAATCAATATATATCATTTTATCTCCAGTAATATTTTGCTCTTTCGTCCCTGTTCCTTGCAAGCATACATCCTAAAATACATGGCTCAATTTTCAATTTTATGGCATTTACTTACAGCATGGTCAAATATTCTTGGAGAAGTTTCAGGAACAAATAATATAAAAATATCACCATATCTTCATTTATCTAAAAGCAAACTAACACTGGAAAATAATATGTGATCATATCTAGGATAAATGATATAATTGAGCCATGTATTTTTGGATGAGCTCTATATTTTTATTCCTACAGAGGAAGATCAGACTTGACAGAAGCAAGAGGGAATCATAGAGCAATTCATAGAAAGATGCATAGGTAATTCTCCACATTGACTTTTGCCCCTATTAAAATATAAAATGAAATAAATAGGTGTACAGTGGATTCTTTGGGTTGGCAGGAAAATGAGGGATATTAAAATAGAAGTCACAATCATGGAACATAATTTAAAAACATCTTGTATATCTAGTTGAAATACTGCTGTGAAATATTGTCATGTTGATGTGCCCATCCATTTTCTTCTTTATGTTTAAATGAGTGCAGTTTGCATTAATTAAGACAGTCAATGAATTTTTTTTTTTTTTTTTTTTTGGTCTGGAAGCACAAGGATATACAAGGCTTGAATATCAATCTACTTTCTAGAAACATGCTTGACTTGACAACTATTTAAAAATGAAGAAGATAAAATGCAGTTTCCCAGTTCAATTAGTGGCCACATTTAGCAGGAAAGCAATATGGTAGCATCTCATGATTTTTATGTTGTGTTTGTTCAATTGGGGAGTTTGCCGGACCTCTATTCTTAACCCCTTATCACAAAAGAGACTAATCCCAATAACACAGAATTCTACTACATGTTCTTAGCTGTTTTATTTCCATATATAATTTGATTTTCCTCATTTCCTGAGGTACAATTTGTCCATGATACTATTGATTCTGACTACTGCACACCTTTTCCTTCAAATGTCTACTTTTTTCTTATTCTTGATAACGCAATATGATAATTTTACGAACTCTTGCATGTTTTTGTGGACTAGAAATCCTCCTATTTACTTCTGCTTAGTTGCTCCTTATTAACAAAACACTATTTTACAGGCTAATAAAAGTTCAAAATCGGACAATAGACCTAGGGTAAATGCATAACTGAGTTTACAATAGAGTTGCCCTAAGCTGGAAATCTTAAATTATATATATATATATATATATATATATATATATATATAAAGAAGAGAGAATAATACATGTGATAGTTTAACCTTCAAACTCATCAGGAACTGAGAAGGAAAATAACAAAACTAGGGTAGACAGGAAGTACAGATGCTCAACTTCCAAAAGGTGCACCGCGGACAGAATAATCAAGATACATGGACAATCACCCAAGGTCTCACAGCAACATTCCTACAGTCAGTTTTGGCTAAGGCCTAGACTACCTGACAGACCACAACAAGTGCAGGGAGGTAGAAAGGCTATCTTACCCTGACTTGGCAAGTTTCAGCAGTCTTCTATGTTTATCTCCTGCAAGGAAATAGTGTAGGCAGTAGGGTTTTTTCTCCCGCTGCTGGTCTGGTCCCGCCACCATGCCAGCCCCAATTAACACACTGTATTTTTTATAATTCTGTTGGCTCGTTTCTTGTTTCTTATTGGCTAGCTCTGTCTTAAGTATTAACCCATTTCTGCTGATCTATGTATTTCTCTTACCGGGGAGCCGGCCGGCATACTGCTTTCTCCAGACTCTCCATCTTGGCTCTTTTTTACTTCCTGTTTCCTCCTTGTCTCCTAGTCCCGCCTATGTAGCTTTCCTATTGGCCAACAGTGTTTTAGTCATTAACCAGTATGAGAAACACATACAGAATGACATCTCCCATCATCTCCTCTTTTCTGTCTAAAATAAAAAGAAGGGTTTTAACCTTAACATAGCAAAATATATCACATAACAGTTATCAAATAAGAATCACAGTTAACAATATTTAGTCCATTAACATTTAGCAAGATTTAAGAAACTACTTTATCATTTATTTTATATTTGTGAGTCTAAAGTCCTATATGTAAATTATCTTTTAGCCTTACTGAGGTAAACTATAACCATAACTATCTGTCTTCAACTCCATCAAAGACCACCGAAGGATAATATATAAACTCTAGAAATGACAGAGACAAGTAACTGTCTGGCATGTCACTGGAAGTTCTGTAATCTTTCATCTTTAGCCCATAGGCCATAGTGTCTAGCAGACTCTTTAGCAGAGTAGGAAACTTTAAACTGTATTCTTGTATTGGCTGTTTGTCCATCACCATTCTCTGTGTCCTGCAGACTGTCTGTCAGACTCTTCCATGAAGCAGGAACTCTATAGCAATGTCCATCTTGAATCAGCAATCACTTTTCTGTGGGTCCTGCATTTCCAGGTTATATAGCACAACGTCAAACAGTCCACACAAGAACAGCATCTTGTCAAAATGGCTAGTCTTGCCATATTAGAGGTAAGCTCCATAACATGTTGCTTTAATGTCCATCTTTCTTTATGACGCAGGTGGTGTTGCCATGAGCATTTATGTCTCACTGTCAAAAAAAACCCTAAAACATTTTAAATGCCATATTCTATAGGTCTTTGAAAGGTTTGAAGAATGCCTATTTATCTCAAATACATCTCTGGGTATTTTGAAAAACCTAACTAACTTAACTCTAAACTTTGACTATCATAGATAATTATCTATTATCTGTACGACATTATACATTACATTTCTAAATGAGGTATATAAACACAATACCTAAACAAAAGGAGAATATACACATCACAAAATTGACCTTAAATTTGTATCAATAAATGAAAATCTGTTCCAAAACAAAGTATTCATATCTATACCATAAAATAGGACTGCATGTCCAAATCAGTTGTCAAGGTGGGGGTAGTTCACTGCCAAAGAGTCAATTATATGAAGCATGGATGGACTGCAGAAGGAGAGACAACAATGTCCTACATATTTTTGGGAAGGTGCAAGGTGTTCTCAGGAACAATAGTGTATCATGTCAACCGAATACTAATATTAAAATATTTAAAAGCCATGATCTGAAGGTCAATTAAATGTTTGAAAATGAAGCATCTGTGTCTGACTAATCTCATAGGTATAAGAAACATGGGTAAAGATGATCTTTAGTACTAAGGAACATAGCTGAAAACCTATTAAAACTTCCCTGAGTAAACCAGGGACAAATATTTAAGCAATATATGATAGATGACTGCTTCATGAGATCATGTAGGAAGAAAAACTTACCAAGCAAATTTCTCGTCAGGACTGGCCGTGACATATATAGCTAGACACTGTGTGTCAAGGAATGCTTGACTGGACTTGCATCTGAAATTCTTTCCAGGGTGTAATAAGAAGGTGGACCTTCTTATTACTAGTCAGAATAGCTAGTCAGAATTTGTCTCAAGCAAAACAGTCTCAAAGCAGTTTGAGGGTTATGTTTGAGGTCCAGATGCATCAGGTTGAAACAAAGATTGCTGTAACAATTTGTTATTCTTCCTTGTGGAATACTTAAACATCAATATCATGGAAAATTTTCAAGTTTTAAGGTATGCATATGGGGAAATGCAGCAATAAGCATATATATATATATATATATATATATATATATATATATATATATTTGGATTTCAGTAATTGCATATAAGCAAATGAGTCCCCAGATTCTGTTTTCTTTTGACTAGCACCAATTGGCTTCTTGATATAAGGCATAATCTGTGAATATAATCTTAACAACCTGTTTGAATTTAGAGAAGAAAAGCCAATTCCAAATCCAAAGCCAGAATTGGCACTAGAGGAATACTAGACAGTAAGGAGAAATAGATTTCTGTATAGAAATACATTACTAGAATTACATATTTTTATCACAAATTAGATTAAACTTCAGTATGTGATTTTTCTGTAGAGCTATCTTCTCTTCTGTAGATACCTACAGGTTTACTGTATTTTGGCTGTTTGAAGATAGGTGTTTTTTGTTTTCCTGTAAGAAAAAGAACAGAACACTTCCTGTGTTGTTCTTGAAAGTTCTCCGTACATCTCATGGGACCAAATTTGTGGGATGACTTGTCATTTCTCTTCATTCAGAATTTTCTATTCAACTCAGATCTTCATAAAGTTAAATTGTATCCATAGCTTTTCTTCCCCTAAAGATACAAATGCAAAACCCCTACCCCAACATAACACATATCCTCCATTCAATACTGTGGTCAATTCATCCTTGAAGTAATCCAGCTGATTTAGTTCCGAAGTTTTTTTTTTTTTTTTTCTATTGCCCTGTGTCATTCTGCAGCTGTTTTTCCTTTTTTCTTTAGCATTATGAAAGTTCATTGTTAATAAAGGTAGTACTTAGATTAATACAAATGGATTAGTAATTAAGACAGAGCAACACAATGAGAATCACTAGTATTTGCCCATCAGATTAACATCTAATACAGCATCTTTGTGTATTATCTGGCTCTGGCTCGGCGGTGGGACCAGACCGGTAGGGGGAAAACCTACTCATAAAAAAAATAGTGTCTGCAATGTAGCTAATAAGAACTTCCTCTTAAAACTTAAGAACAGCTTAAGAAAGGGTTTTAAAAACAAAAGAATAAAGACAACCAAGACTTACTGGTAATAACATTTTTCTCAGTTGGACACTTTTGCTAGACACAAGCAGAGATTTAGGGGACTCTTTTAATGGAGATTTCCTTATTCACCATAAGTGGCAAAAGTCCTTAAGATTTTTAAAGAGCTCTCCTATCAATTTATTGGTGTGTATTAGAGTTAGCAATGGCAGTGACCACATCTCGAAGCCGGCAGCATGCTGCTGGATGGCAACATAGAACAAGGCATTGAGCTCAGCTCTCAGTTTAGGCAGTATAAGTACCCGTCACTGTAAGGAGTAAGGTTTTTCCAACACCAGTGTGTCCAACAGCCGAACCAGCCCAAAGGACACACAGAAACTCTGTATTTGATATAATGCTGTTGGCCAGATACTAGTTTCTTATCAGATAGCTCTGTCTTAATTATTAACCCATTTCTATTAATCTAAGTATTTCCACATGGTCTCATCTTACCGGAGAGTACGTCCAGACCTCTGTTCTCCAGTCTCTGACTCCTCCCTAGATCTTCCTCAAATCCTCCTAGTCTCCTATTCCTACGTATCTTGCTTTCCTACTGGTCAACAGTGCTTTCTTCATAAACCAGTATGAGAAATATGTTTACAGAATGACATCTTCTATCATCTCCTCTTTTCTGTCTAAATAAAGAGAAGGGTTTTAACATTAGCATAGCAAAATATATCACATAACAGTTATCAAATAAGAATCACAGTTAACAATATTTAGTCCATTAACATTTAGAAAGATTTAAGAAAATATTCCATCATCTATTCTGTCTTTGTGAGTCTAAAGTCCTATATGTAACTTATCTTTAATCCTAAGTAAGGAAAACTATAACCATAACTATTTGTCTCCAACTCCATCAAAGATTGCAGAAGGATAATATATTAACTCTAAAAATGACGGAGACAACTCACTGCCTGGTTAGTCACCAGAAGTGTTTTTGTAGTCTTCCATCTTCAGCCCATAGCCCATAGTGTGTCTGGCCAACTCCTCAGCAAAGCAGGAAACTTTAAACTGTCCAAATGTATTGGCAGTTTGTCAGTCATTTTTCTCTGTGTCCTGCAGACTGTCTGGCAGACTCTTCAATGAAGTACGGACTCTATTAATGTCCATCATGAAGCAGAAGTCACTTTCCTGTCGGTCCTGAATATCCAGTTTATACAGCATAAATACTAACAGTCCAGACAAGAGCAGTATCTTGTGCAAATGGCTAGTCTGGCCATAACAAGTTCTTTCGATGCCCATCTTCCTTCTTGAGGCAGGTTGTGTTGCTGTCATTTATGTCTCACTGTCAAGAAATACCCTAAACCATTTCAAATGTCATATTCTATAGGTCTTTGAAAGGTTTGCAGAATGGCTATTCATCTTAAATTCATCTCTGTATATCTAGAAATCCTAACTAACTTAACTATAATTTCTGATTATCATAGGTAACTATCTATAATCTGTACTAAATTATACATTACATTTCTACACAATACCTAAACAAGAGGAGAACTATACATATCACAATTGGCCTTTAATTTTATCAAATGAAAATCCATTCAAGGCAAAGTAATCATATCTATACCATAATTCCCTTTTTACAATAAAAAGAATTGGCTGCAATCATTAACCATTTAAAACCAACACCGTTTAAATGAAAACACACATGTATAAACTGTATTTGAGAATCCGGCATCGTTTTTTCCAAACTGCTTGCTGCTGGGCACTCTCGTGGGGATCCTAAAAAGATGAAGAAAGCCTGGCAAGAAATTCTGGTTATAGTCTGCAAGGCTGTTTTGAATGTTGTATCACCTGGAACACTATTTCAGGGGATCTGGCTTTATCAAACCACACTAATCTGGAAGGACTCCACAGCTTTTCATTTTTTGAGGAAACAAAAATAGAAAAGTTTTTCACCTGTAACTTTTCCTTCTACAAAAATTTTTAAATCAAAATATTTTTAAAATATATAAATTGAATGAGTCTAGCAGAATTTCTTTTAACAGTTGTTATTTCTTCAGCAGTCAAAAAAATTTAAAGACAACAATATAGTAGAGTATCCACATTTTTTCTCTGCTTTCCATCTCTACATGGCTTTTTTATTACTCTCTTTTACTTTTTAATTTTTCATTTTTTGAGACAAGGTTTCTCTGTGTAAGTTTTTATCTGTCCTGGAATTCACTGTGCATACCAGGTTTACTTTGCAATCACGAGATAGGCTTGCCTCTGTCTCACGAGTGCTGGGATTAAGGGCATGTGACACAACACCAAGCTCCTCTCTGTCTTTTCAAAAACCATTTAATACTTTTCTCTTCAAAACCTACATATATTTTAAAACACACTGTAAACCTTTGGATATTTTCCTAATGCACATCTGTCTTTACTGTAAATATTTATCTTTTTCTGGCCATGAGAATTTATCTGGCAAACCGTGAGTAAACACCATATTTATTTGTCTTTCTCAATCTGGGTTAGATCTCTCTAGTTCTATATACTTTCCTTCAAATTTAACTATGTCATTGAATTTACCACTGAGAAATATTTGATTGTGTAAATGGACCACATTATATTAATCCAATATATTCTTCTGGGACATCTAGGTTGTTACCCTGATCTGCTGTGCCATCACCAGTTGCTTAAAATGTTTTTTATTATGTATAATAATTTTAGCATCATTGTCAAAAATCAGGTGTTATAGCTATATATAATAATAGTAAGATATTCAATTTGAGTTCACAAACCTGCTTTGTTTGGTGTAAATACCAGGCTGTTTTTATTACTATCAATTTATATTAGGAGAAAATATCAATGTTCATGATTACTCTCTTATTTTATTTATTGTGCATAATTTTTCTGGATATTCTGTGCATCTAGCTTATCTACATAATGCTGATCTATGAAGAATGGTGATGGAATTGTCAAGGGGAATGCATTGAAACTGTAGATTGCTTTGGTGTGGAGTACCATAATTATTATGTTGGATCTACATTTCAAAAGTATAGGATATATTTGCATTTTCAGCCATGTTCTTTTATTTCTTCCTTCAAAATATTAAAGCTCTTGTCCTACATAACTTTCTCTTATTTTGTTTGAGATTCCTATATATAGTTTGTGTTGTTTTGGCTATTGTAATGTGTGATTCTCCTCTGCTGTTTATCACTGATAGTAGGAGGGCTACTCTCTTTTTTGTTAATATTGGGAATGTGCTTATCAGTGTTCCCAGGTAGAATTTTGATAAGTTTTGTATACTAACATATATGCAAATAGCAAAATTTTTACTTTTTCCATTCCTATATTTATAAAGTTTATCTCCTTTTGTTGTCTTATATGTTTACCTAGAACATCTAGTAATATATTGAATAGGTACGGAGAGAGTGAACATATTATGTTGTTCCTTACATTTCAGGAATATTATTGATTTTCTCTGGATTTAGTTTGATGTTGACTTGCCGTACTTTATTTTACGATGTTCAGCTATGATCCTTGTTTTCAAGATCTTTCCTACACCTTCATAATGAAGTTATTAAGAATATTGTCAAAAGCTTTTTCAGCATCCAGTTTGATGAACATTTGGGTTTATTCTTTCAACTTGTTTGATGATGGAGTACATTGTCAGATTTTTGTATATTGGACCATCCCTGTGTATCTGTAATAATGCCTACTTGATCGTGTTGGATAATTTTTAATGTGCATTGTATTCAGTTTGCCTGTCATTTATTGAGTATTTCTGCATTAATGTTTATGAGCAATGTTTGTCTACAATTGCCTTTCACTTGCATCTTCAGGTTCTTATAGAGGAAGTTAGTGCTATAAACTGTCATCTCAGCACGATTTTTATATTGTCCTATAAGCTTGTATTAAATGTGCATTCTCTTATATTTAATTTTAGCAAAACTTCATATTTTTTCATTGTTTCTTTCTTTATCCATTGTAATTCAGTTGTGCTTTGTGTAATTTCCATGAGTTTTCAGGATTTCTGTAATTTGTGTTGTTGTTGAGTTCTTTCTTTCACCATTGTGATAACTTAATATATGTGAGGATTTTTTTTGTGTGTGCCTGTTGACCTTTATTTTTTATTGAGGATTTAGTCAGTATTAGAGATGGTTCTATAATATGACATACTGAAGTTGGTAGGATCTATTGTGTTTTGAGGGGAGTGTTCTACTGTACTTATTCAGTCAATGTAAATCATAACATTGATTACTTTCATCATTCCTCTATTTACTTTTCTTCTGGAACACCTATCATTTTATGAGATATGGCTTAGACGTCTCCAACTATTTGTGTGTCAGCTGTAGTTTGTGATTTATGATTTACTATTGTGGCTTTTAAAATTGTACTTGATGCCCTCTTTGGGGCATGGATATTTAGAATTAAAATTAATCTTGGTGGATTTATCCTGTGATTAATATGAAATATCCTTCCACCTTTTTTTAGAAACCTTTATCCTGATGCCCATTTCATTAGATATTATGATAAACTTGCCAGGTTCATTTTTATGATCATGTGATCAGAGTATTATTTCCCAAACATACAATAAGATAGTAATTGTTTTTAAATTGAGGTGTGTTACAAGTGTGCAGCAGATAGAGATCATCTTTCAGGCCCATTTAATTAACCATTGTCTTTTTAGGTATATAATATCCATTTATATTAAGTTATTAATTATCTATGTTTGTTAATTCTTTTTTAATTTTTCTAGTAATTTATTCTTTTACATTGGAGTTCCAATTTCCCATCACTCCTCTCCTCTGCTTCCTCTACCTCTCATCTATCGCTTGGAGGGGTAAGGCCTGCTACGGTATTTACTAAGTTGGTACCGTCATTCTTGTGAGGCAGGACCAAGACAATTCTCCACCTCACACAACCCTGTGTCTAGGCTGAACAAGGTATCTTTCTGTATAGAATGGGCTCTCCTAATTCAGTTTGTGCTCATATTGTCTGAGACTCAGCATTGTCAAAAAGTAATTGAATAATGTAGAGTCATAATAATGATAATGTGTACATTGTCGAATCTTGAAAATTGTAGCAGAGGATATATGTCTAACTATACATCAACCTAATTGACTAGAAATGTGATGTTTGACTTTCATGTATACTCACTAGAATCATGTTATTCTTTGTGAACAGAATGGCAATTAAGTGTAACCCTTGTAGAGACTTGCAATTTGGGAAGAAAGTAAATGTATCTATCATGTGGATCTATGACTGGAGTGGATAGAAGAATGTGACTGAATGGTACATCATAATTAGTTCCTGGCAACACTGGTGGAATTCAGTTTTCCCCTCTCATGACCTTTAGAAGAAAGAGATTTGTGTTACAACTAGATAATTTACTGTCTAAAGATAAGTGTCATTTGCAATCTCTAATGACAGAATTAGTGGAATGTGACTCTCCAAAGAAGAGAAGCACAAATGACCTGTAAGTTGTCCTACAATTACCACCATTATTCAAGTAAAGAGCATCTAGTTAAGGGAATAAATATGTGGAAAAGCCATTCAAAGAATTTGTAATGAATGTCTTCCTTGCCTAGAAGTAAAATTATGGATTAACAAAAGTTAAAGACTCAAAGATATATTTCAAAGTGTGTACCATTGTTACCTTCCTGAATAAAATTTTAATCCACTTCTTAGACTAGAATGAGGAAAAAGAGTATGGTGATTATCTCTAATGAGGCAGCTGCCCAACTTCATATATCTCATGGCCTCAAATATCAAGGATACACAATGTCAATACCAACTTTGAAGACTGTAATAACTGTGGCTACCTTTAAATTTGTGCCCAGTTGGGAGCATCATGTCTGATAACATTGTCCATGAAAATGTATATGGTTGCTTACTGTCAATCCATTGAACCTGGCTATTATCCCACTGTCAATGAGTTTTGATATGCACTTTCTAGGCTCTGAAAGCTAGAATGAGGTTCCCTTCAGTGTCCTGTGTGAATGAACACTCAGGGATGAGATGCTGCCATTTCCATTGGGTGAGAACCCCAGTCTGAAGAAAATGAGAATCTTGTACAAACTTCAATGTCAATGCAAGTCTAGTGTGTCAAGCCAGGTAAAATATGTATGGCCACCATTTTAAGAGCACATGCCTTGTCACCTTGTGAAGTTGTGATAGGAAGATTAATGTGGGATAGGAAAAGTAAGTGTCCCTTTGGTTGAATATATTACGAATGCAGGTTTACTAAGGCAAAATAATTCCTTTATGCAGAAATGACTTACTGATTCATTGATTAAATGTAATGATTTCCTGGTAAGGGTATGAATTTAAAGCCATTTTCTTTTATCCAGAAAGGATAAGAACTATTCCATATAATTTTAAGATATGGACTCAGAAGTCATTACAATTCGCAATCAAGTGTATGGTGAAAAATAAGTGTCCCATTTCAGTGAGAGCCCATGCTTACCATGGAAACCAAATCATAATGGCACAGGAGACTATACATGGTGATACACAAAAGAGGTAAACTTGATATTACTCACTGTCTTCTTTCCTAGCTGAAAACTGATACTCCAGCTCCGCTGAGGTCCCCTCAATCTTGCTAGCTGTTTCTTATCCTAGTCCAATCAACCCTCATGTCACAAGGGCATAACATGTCCTGATTTTCAAAACTCTGCCCATTGAATTCAAGGTGAAATATTCTTCATATCCATCCTTGGTTTTGTTTTATTTTTGAGGTAATAATATTCTTATTTTATTTCTTCTTCTCTATAGTAAACAAAACTTCTCATTTCCCTATGAATTTTCCTCTAATCTGATAAAATTTACCGGTATGGCAACACCTAAACATAGAAACAAATATCTGACTGTAGATGTACACCCTACTTATAAGTCTCAAAGAAAATGTGGAATGTTGGGAATCATAGATACAGTATGGCTAGGAGAATATAGCAATTCATTAACCAACATTCTTTCTTATTTATATTAAATAATAATATTAAAAATATGTTTTATGTGCTTTCTGGGATACCTATATTATTCTCTTAGTCATTGATGACCACTTTTATTATGAGTTGCTAGATAAAATGTTAGATAAATACAAAGACACACAACTGGCCTAACAAATGAGACCTAAATGAATGTCTGTGCATCTTTCAATTCATCCTTCCTTGGCTCTTTTATTCTTTGATTTTTTCCTATTTCCTCCTACTTATATAGAGATCTGATTTTATTGAGTTATTGGATTTTTCCTCTTTACTACATTTAATTTTTGAATTTTCTTCAATAGGTGATGTGATTATCTTGTTAATTCCCTGTTATGTTCATGTCGTATAATGTTTCTTCATGTAATCCACATACCAATTTTACTGCATTGTAGGTGGTGTTCATTAGCTCTGAAGGAAACCACATATTTCACTTTTTTAGTGTACATTTAGCAAAAAAGTGCGAAGAATGTGTATGTTCTGTATTTGAAAGTTAGCACTTGCAGAAACTTCTTTGATAATATCAAGTCATGTTAAACCTTTTGAAATGCATGCTTCATAGTCTAGATTTTTCTGTCATTTTGTGTTACATAGGTATCTTTCATCTGAACATCCCTAACTTATTTGGGGGGGCTTATTTATCTCAAGGTTATTCAAGATATTCTGGAGAAAGGAAAGTGTCAAACTACTCTGGAGAAAGGAAAATGTCAAACTACAATGCAACCCTATCATTCTTTACCACAGGGAGACAGCCTTCATTTATTAGGCTGAATTAGCATATATGGAATAATTGATAACATAGATCTTAGGTGACACATACATCTTGTCTTCAGGAAGCCCAAGAAATGGCATCAGAATATGCAATACAGGTAATTTACTATAGTGACAAAATAAAAACTCATTCATGTAATAGATATCACAGGATGATATCAGATAGACATCAAGGAGTTATCACATAGATATCAGAGAAGATATCAAGGATGTGTCAGATTAATGCTACCACATCTACTAACATACCTCTCTAGGATTTAAAAATAAACAAAAGATAGTCAATGTAGACGTTATATGCAGATTCAATACTCAAAATACCTGAGATTAACAGAGATTATATTTCTTGGATGACAAAAGTATAACATCTATACTTATCAAGGAAGTTGTGTAATATTGTGTGCAAACACAAGAAGGTTGCTTTTAAATCATGTCAACATCAATGTAATAGTCAAGTGAATTATGGTTTTTCACAGCAGTTATTATCAACAAAGGGATTGCCAAAATTCTCATTGGTACGGTATGAGAACAGAATGAATGCTTCATGTCACAGAACATTTTCTTTTTACAAGAACATCACCAAAGGTTTCAAGAATCATAAGGTTTATTATCTGGCTCATTAATTATAGAGGACAGGGTCCTGGTTGAAATATTAAATCACTGTCCAAATGAAAGTGAGTATTTTACAGGAATCCAGACAAAATTACCCTCTCTTTTAACTTGTTGCACAATATGTTTGCCTCTTTTTGTGTGTATGCACATCTGACTATTTCAGTATTTTCAGGAATTATTACTCACTAACCTGTTAACTGAACTCATTTGCAAATTCACCAAGAAGTTCAAGTTCCCTTGAGGGAAACAGAACAAAGAACAAATTTGTATGTATGACAACAGGGGCTAGGTCATGTAGATGAAAAAGTATATTATGTACATACTTAGGAATTAAAACCTGGGTTTTAAGAAAAAATATTTAAGTGTTCAACAATTAACTCTAAGTGAATACCAATGCCTTCACTGGCCTGGTAGCTTTATTGCAATCATAATAAGAAGGTGTTGTTAGCAGACATAAACATATTTAGGACTCATAGACTTATATCTTCAATGAAATACACAGAGTAACTAATGTGTTGTGGGGGGGGAGAGCTGAGTTTAACCTGGATATGTTTATTAGATTGCAACAGATGTGAGATGACAACTGTTTGCCAGGAAATGAACTGGGATTTGTACTGCCCTACTATGGTGACAACAATCAATGAGCAAATTTGGCTCTTGAAATGTAATGTTTTCGATATTTTTGTATGGTTGGTTAGTCTTTCTTTTAGATTGCTGTCTATTTTAGGCAGTACCGTGATACAGTCATTTGTGAAAGAACATAAGATCTTTAGATATAAGCCAATTAGACAGAAGCTGATGAATCAATTCAATTAAAAAGAAAACACCAATGAAAATTCATAGCAAATTGCCATAGGGAGATCATTAAACAGCAAGAAAGTTGCTCCCATTGTTTGTCTATTTCAGTAAGAAAAAATTTTCCAGTGTGAGGATGGAAACACTGCAGATTTAATCATAGGGTTGTGGAAGAATGAATGTTGTCCTACGAAAAGCATATCAATATTGAAATTGGTCATTTCCACTTTATACAGAGATAATTATCTGTACTGGCAACAGCTTTTATGGAATATCTTTTCAGTGGGTGTTTTGATCGTGGGGATTAATTTTGTATTTATTTCTTTCTGTGTTTATGTTTCTGCACTGAAACTCTTAGTGGATTATTTACTTCACTAATGGATATACAGTTTACCATGGGTCTAGTTTCCCAGTGAGATAATAGGTTCCTGGAAATTACAATAAGATGCTTTGGAATTTTTCAATGGAGCCAGGGTACAATCCTTAAAAGTTGGAAAATAGAGGCAATTGGAAGTACAAAATAATTTACATCATTTCATTGGCTACACTCTGTAAGGTGACCAACAACTATTTATGGTGCATGCCCTATCTTTTAATACATTTTACTCTAAATTCTGAATTATCTTGCACAGGGTGAGCTTTTCAATGTTTATACGTCATCAGTAGACTGAATCAGAGAAAAGGAGTTGGGTGGGTTTTGTGATATTTAGTTTGTTTGTTTGCTCTTTCATCTTTTTTCTTCTCCTGTAGCTGTTTGCTAAATAAGCCTATATGATGCTGTCTAATCCTTTGACTCAAAAGTTTCAATACAACATGTTAAAAGTAAATGTAGTATGCATCACTGTTGTGATGTTTGTTAAGATAATAGCTGAGATATCTGCAATACTGTACATACCTAGATATTGCTGTAGCATGCTCACAGGTGTGTGACCCTAAATCCTGACCCAGTCCTAAAGGTTTTGTTCCTGAATATTCTGGACCATGTTCTGGCAATATTAGATGGTTAAATGCATCTTTATCTTTGTAGGGGCTCTGAAGATTACTACTAGGAGTGTGTTGCTCTTAATTGGGAATGATAAAGCTGTATGATCTTCAATCAAATGAGTTTGTAGAGACTAAAGTTTGGGGACCCAACTCTTGCTAAAACTGCAGGAGGTAAGATACGGCTATTAGGTGTATTTGAGAAGCAATTAGTAGGAAGATTTTTTTCATTGTCAAGTGCCCTAAGAGTGACCCTGCTTAAAAGGAAATTAATTGCCTTTCTAGTGAAAAAAAATAAAAGTGAGGTGCAGAACTTTTTTGTGAATAGTCACATTATTGACTTTACATTTCTCTACGGGAATTGAAGTGATGTTGTTTAACTTTCAACTTGTTACGATAAGGGCTCCATTTGACTTAGCAGTCTATGCTCATTCAATGTCTAATATCCCTAATGGCTACTGTAATATCCTAAGACCTGTATTGGTCTACAATTTTTAACCTGATAAGCAACGAATATATATTCAAGACTCATTTGAGACAATTGTTAGCAGGGATTCAAAGAGGTGTAGGAAATATGTCCCAATATATGGCATTGGCTTAGGGCAAATTTGTTTGCCAGTCTCTGTACCCTGACTTTTTCCATTTCATCTCCCCTATTTTCTTTCCTTTCAATCCTGGGATGACCACCAAAGCTGTTACTGTTATCTCTCTGCAATTCCTTGTGAGTACTCACAGAACCACATTCCATTCCAGTAAAGACACAGATCATAATCCCAGACACTAACGCAAACACAACCAGAGACACAGAGAGAGACAAAGACAGGAGAGAGAGGGAGATATAAAGAGAGAGATAGAGAGGTTCTAGGGCCACAGGTAGTTCCCTTTGCTGAGTTATAAACTTCTCTTAATATTGTAATAGCTGAGATTATACCTGGACAAGGCACTGTCAGCCAATAGGCTTTTGGAAATTTCCCCCTGGGTTTAGTCAACATGAGCTTGGAAAGAAAAGTAAGCAGTATGTAAACTTCATAGCTGCACTGTTTTAAAGAGGGGAAGCATGTCAGGGGAGGTGGCTGTAGTGAAACCTGTCTTGGCCACACCAATACAAAATCAAATTGCATAACATAATGAGAGTGATTACTCCCAACCCCTTGTAGGTGTAAAAGGACCAGAACCTTTATTTTTTTTTTAACAGAGCACCATTGTTGAATTACACCTACCAGACAGCTCAGTCATGCCTAAAGGAAACCAAAGGAAAGCAAGACATTAGGCCTGGCAGAAGAGAGTAGAATGGATGTGAGGTAAGCAGTTAAAAGTATGACAGATACCTAGGAACAATGTCTACCTGGTACTTATACCCTGAGAACAGGTGAGAGATGCTGGCATTGTATGTTTCTAAAAGTAAGTTGTGGATGTTGCTGAGGAAGCTTAGGCAAAACAAAGGTGTTTCCTTGGGAGGTCTTGTCCTTAAAATGTGGTATTGTGGTCGGGAACAGTCATCATATTAAACCAGGTATGTCCCATGATACACAATTCCTGTAGACAGTTCCCTTGATCATGACAGAAAAGGCAGGCCCAGGACCCTGTTGTAGAATTTTAGCTTTCATCACCATGAACCTGATCCTACCAGTCCCCCCATGGGACAAATATACTACAGGGATTGCATTTGTGTCTGGTGGTGCCAGCACCAGTAACCTGTTCCTGGGAAGCTTGTAGACTTCTCCAAAGGGTATATGCTGGATGGATATACAAACACATGCTACTGGACAGCAGAAGTATAAGGAGAATACCAACTGCCAAAGCCATAAGTGGACTCCCTCAGCACTTTCCAGTGCAACAAAACCCCCAACCAGCATGTATTATTCTCCAAACAACCAAATGGCCAAAATGGTCCAAAGATTGCTCCTAGATGTGATGCAATGATAGATTCCAAATGATAATGGTGGGACTCACAGACATCATGTCGTTTACATTGAAGTGCATTTAGTCACTCTTCTTTTGGAACCTGACAGTCCAGTAAATGTTACTTTTGAGGGTTTAGGGAAGCTCCTAGGAATTCCTACAGGAGACCCTAAGGAAGCCTCTGGAAAACTCATGCCAATAAGGAACATAAAGGTGAAGCCTAGAACCAATTTCATGGCCTTGGAGACCATGGGCTGAGTGTTGTGCTCTAGCTCTAGCTGCCAAGATGCATTATTCTGAAGGCCACCTCCCTCCATATTCTAGCAGATATCACCTTTATTCTAGAGAACCAGGTGACTACTCCAGCAATCAGGCTGGCTTTGTGCATGTTGGCAACTTGCCTTCCCGGCAAAGCAAACTTTCTCTTCAATGTATCCAGTCAAAAGCACCTCCCAGTCTGACCCTGGGCTCTGAGGTCAACAAGATAGTGTTGTCCAAGAATAAAGGGCAATGTGGGCAGATGACATAGTGGTTAGGGTGATTCACCTCAAAAGAACACTCAGGGGAGCACTGATTTCCACTTGGCAGTTGCCTGGTCTACTCTAGACACAAGGCAAAAGTAAGGTATCTGTGTGTACTAGTCAAGAATCTAGATTTATGGACTATGGTCCCATGAATCTAATGTTCTAGTAAGAAAGGAGAAATGATTCAGGAAACCTTGGCTTTCATGATCACAGTGACCTTCCACATGTGTTCAGGTGCATGTTTCTCTACATCAGCAACCATTCTGAGATATCTCCAACTCTTACACATGAAGCACAAGACGTACCCCATGACATATATTGGGGTTCAATTTTCAAGTTGTATATCAGGAAACCAGAGCATCCAAGGCAGTATATCTTGCCTATATTCAGATGAAATGTCTCTCCTAGGTTCAAGGATCATTAGCAGAAAGAGGCTTTTAGATTATATTTCCTCCTCCTTATATTCCCTTCTCCATCCATGCATGGCATACCTATCTCCAGATCCCTAGTTCTTGGACTATAGGGATGATATTTGGTGCAGAAATTTCATTTGTGATTGCTGTTTCTTTTAAGATTAGATCAATATCTAATTGTCAGTGTGACCTTGATGTAACAGAGATTCCTCTTAATCTTGAGTTCTGGGACTAAGTGTGTGTGCCAACAACTTCTAGAGTCTACAAATAAAAATATGGATATTTTGCTATTTGGATTTTCAAATGCTTTCATAAATAATAAACAATGTATCTCAACCATAACAATCTCTCTCCTCTCAAAATCCTTCCACCATTCAGCCCTAGCAGGCCCAACACCAGAAACTGGTATTTCTCAAATGTCCCAATTTTCTTTCTGAAAATAGTAGGTTTTGTATCACCTGTGTACAATAACCTACTTTTTGCCAATCTAGGATACAGGGAGACATATAGATCTTTGAAGAGATTCAAGTGGACAGAGTACAAACAACCTAGATACCAAGGAACAATAAGCGATAGCAGCTTGATACTGAAGGACTACAGCACATACTCACTCCATTATTCTCAGGGATTTCAAAACAAATTTCAAGTGTCCTCAAAGGAAACCCTCAAGGTGACTTCATCCTTTCCCTTTAGAGCACCAGACACAGTAAACAGAAACATGTGGCCTTAGACAGAATGGGATAGTACATGCATGTAAAAGCACCATCTTATACCAAAACACCTGAAAATGAACACACAGGTTCTTCCTGCCCCACAATCTCATTCTCTATATTCATGAATCTGTCTACCTTAACATGTACCTCCTCTAGTAATTTTGTCCCCCTCTAACCCTGGCTGCTATATACACTGCCAACCATGGCACACAGGGCAGGTAGGCCTGTGTGGACCTAGGTAATATACAAAATTCAGTAGGAAAATGCTTTTCTGAACCAAACAGAGAGCAGGTGTCCTATGAACAATGAGAAACAATAGAGGCCCACCTTCACACTGCTCATATCTTTCAAGATGACCCCTGATGAAGACCAGTGCCCCTGCCTCCTGAAGACTGCCTTGTCTAAGATCTTACAGTTCTCTCTCTCTACAAAACGTCCTGAAGATATCGGCTGTGAGGTTACAAAGGTATATCGGTGGGTCTATTGGGTAGAGATATGTGGGGAAGTTCCTAGAAATGTGAAGCATGGCCCAGACACACAGACTCTCTGTCGCATTGTCTCTGTCTGTCTCTCTGTCTCTCTCTTTCTCTCTGTCTCTCTCTCTACTACCCTCTCTTTTATGGGATGTCATTATTCTCAAAATGCTAGATCAAGCACAAATGACACCATGTACACACTTTGGGGAAATGCCACAATCTCACCCAGCAGAGCATGGCAGTCACATTTGCCTATTAGATCTTCCTCCACATCCTTTCCATCACTGTCCTCTACTATGAGAAGGATAAAAGGTAGCACACGATATGTTGGCTATTATTGGGGAAACAAATGAAGAGAAGATCATGAAAGACCTGAGTTCATTCAAGAAAATTAAAGCTCGTGAGGCCAAAGGGCAGAAAATGATCCAACTTTTGAAACAATTGGAACAAGGCAGGCTTGCAGACAGCTAGGATTTCTGCATCTTCTTAGGATGACCATGAAATCACCCCTACCAGCAGGAAGCAATTTGGAAATAATACAAAAATCTCTAAATATTGTTTATAAATGTTTGTTTTTACGTATGTACCATTGGTTTTGAATGGTTAAGGACTACAGCCAATTTATTTTTAAAGGAAAAAGGGGGATTATGGTATAGATATGAATACTTTGTCTTGATACAATTTCACTTATTGGTACAATTTAAGGTCAATTTTCAGGATGTGTTATTTACTAGCCTATGAACTGAACTTATTTGTAAATTCTGCCAGAAGATCAATTTCCTCCAGGCAAAACAAAACAAACAACACATTTTAATGTATGGCAATGGGGGCTAGGTAATGGAGAGGAAAAACTATATTATCTACATACTTGGGAATTAAAACCTGGATTTTAAGAAAAATATGTAAGTGCTCATCAATTTACTGTATGTAATACTAATGCCTTCACTAGCATGTGAGCTCTACTGCAGTCACAATAGGAAAGTATAGTTAGGAGATATAAACATAGTTACAACACATAGACTTATATCTTTCATGGAATATACATGAACAAATCGTGTGTTTGGGGGGGATGAGGGCAGGCACTCAGTTTAACATGCATATGTTTATTATATTGTTACAAATATGAGATGACAACTGTTTGCCTGGCAATCAGCTGGGATTTAACCCACCATACTGTGGGCACAACAAGCAATGGGCAAAGTGAACTCTTGAAACGTAATGTTTTCTGGGTTTTTTGTTTGGCTTAATGGTCTTTCTTTAGGATTGGCATCTATTTTAGGCAGAGCAATGATTTATGATAGGAGATAAGATCTTTAAATGTTAGCCAATTAGACAGAAGATGATGAATCAAATGAATTAAGAATACCACAAATGAAAATTCATAGCTAATTACCATAGGGAGATCAGTTAACAGCAACAAAAGTGTTCCCATTATTGGCCAATTACCATAGAAAAATACCAAAAATATCAAGAATGATATTTTTGCAGATTTAATACAAGGGGTGTAGAAGAATGCATGTTGTGCTAACAAATGCATTTCCAAACTGAAATTGGTCGTTTTCATTTTATAGAAAGATAATTATCTCTACTAGAAACAAATTTCAAGGAATCTATTTAACAGTGGGTGTGTTGATCATGGGGACCATATTTTATATCTATGTATTTCTGTATTTATGTTTCTGTATTGAAACATTTAGTGGAATATCTACTTCAATAATGGATATAGAGATTACTATGTGTCTAGTTTCCCAATGAGATAATAGATTCCTGGAAATTACAATACGGTGCTTTGGGATTCTTTCAATGGACTCATGGCCCAATCCTTAAACGTTGAACAATAGAGGCAATTGGAAGTACAAAATAAGTTACCTTATATCATTGGCTACATTCTGTGGGTAAGCTGATCAACAAATTTTTGTGGTTCATACCCTATCATTTCAGACTTTTAACTCTAAGTTCTGAAGGTCTCTTCCACAGGGTGAGGTTTGCAATGTTTACATATCATCTGTAGCCTAAACAAGAGAAAAGGAGTTGAATGGGTTTTGAGATTTTCAATTAGTTTGTTTGCTCTTTTATCTTTTATATTCTCCTGTAGCTGCTTGCCAAAAAAGACTATAAGATGCTTTCTAATCCCTAGGATGAACATGTTCAATACCACATTTTAAAAGTGAATGCAGTATGCATCACTGTTGTAAATTTTGTTAATAATATCTGAGGTTTCTGCAACACTGTCCATATCTAGATATTGCTGTAGCATGCTCACAGGTGTGTGACTCTAAATCCTGATCCAGTCCTAAAGGTTTTGTTTCTGAATATTCTAGACAATGTTCTGGAAATATTAGATGGTTCAATGCATCTTTATCTTTGTAGGGGCTCTGAATATTACTACTAGGAGTGTGTTGCTCTTAATTGGGAATGATAAACCTGTATGATCTTCAACCAAATGAGTTTGCAGAGATCCAAGTTTGGGAACCCAACTCTTAACAAAACTACAGAAGATAAGTTATAGCTATGTGAATGTATTTTAGAAGCAATTAGTAGGAATATTTTTCATTATTGAGTGCCCAAAGAGTGACCCTGCTTAAAAAGAAATTAGTTGCCTTTCTAGTGAAAAAATAAAAGTGAGATGCAGAAATTTTGAATGAATAAGCACATTATTGACTTTACATTTCTCTACAGGACTTGAAGTGATGTTGTTTGACTTTCAACTGGTTAGGATAAGGGCTACATCTGACTTGGCAGTCTATGCTCATTCAATGTCTTATGTCCCTAATGGCTGCTATATTATCCTAAGATCTGGATTGGTCTACAAATTTTAACCTTATATGCACAGAATACATATTCAAGGCTCATTTGAGACAATTGTTAGCAGGGTTTCAAAGAGGTGTAGGAAATATGTCTCGTTATATGTCATTGGCTTAAGGCAAACTTTGTTTGCCAGTGTCTAAACCCTAATGTTTTCCATTCTGTCTAACCTATTTACTTTCCTTTCAACCCTGGGATGACCATCAAAGCTGTTACTGTTATCTCTCTGCAACTGCTGTGAATACTCACAGAACTGCATTCCTTTTCATTAAATACACAAATCATAATCCCGGATACCAACACAATCAAACACACCCAGAGAATCAGAGAGAGAAAAAGAGCGATAGTACGAGAGTGGGTGAGAGAGAGAGGATATAGGGCCACAGGTAGTTCCCTGTGTTGATTTATAAACTTCTCTTAATATTGTAACAGCTCTGATTATACATGGACAGGGAACTGACAGGGGATGGGCTTTTCAAAATTTCACCCTGAAATTTCTCCATGGGTTTAAGTCAATATGAGCTAGTAAGGAAAAGTAAAGAGTATGTAAACTTCATGTGTGCCCTGCTTTACAGAGAGTAAGCCTGTCAGGGGAGATGGCAGTCGTGAATACTTTCTTGTTTCAGGATGGTAACTACAGGCCTGTTGACCATTCATTTCACAAAGAACTCTGACAATTTCTATTTGGTTCAACCGAGGCCACCACACTGGCTCTTGTGATGTTTACCCACAACGATACAAAACCAACTTGCATATGATCATGAGTGTGGTTACTCCCATATGCCTTGTTGGGTTCTGGGGATGTAGCAAGGACCAAAAATACTTTTTAACAGGGGAAGGTTGTTGAATGATACCACAGCACAACTCAAGAAGAATGCCATGCCTAAAAGAAACAAAAGGAAAGCAAGATAGAAGGCCTGGAAGATGAGGAGAATAGTTGTGAAGAAAGTGGCTAAAAGTATGACATGTATTTAGGAACAATGGGTATCTGGTGCTGAGACCCTGAGAATATGTGAGAGATGCTGTCATTGCATGTTTCCAGAAGTAAGCCATGGATGCTGCTGAGGAAGCTTAGGCAAAACCACGGTATTTCCTGGGGGGCCTTGTCTATAAAGTGTGGAATTGTGGTTCAGGAAAAGTCACCATATCAAGCCAGGTTCATCCCAGGGTGCAGAATTTCTGCAGAGAGTTCCTTTTATCCTGACAGAAAAGGGAGCCAGGACCCTGGGCCTGAATTTCCTGAGCTTCAGCAAAGATAGTTGATGACCCTAGCTTTGTTTACCAGGAACCTGATGCTCTGAGGCCTCCCCAGGGTTATGTTTTGTGGTGACAGCACCAGAAAGCTGTTCTGGGCAGCTTTCAGCATTGTTCATAGGGAATATACTGGATGGAAATACAAACCAAGATACGGGACAGCAGTAGTACACTGAAAATACAACTGCCAAGACCATAAGAGGATTCCTTCAGCACTTTCCAATGCAACAAATCCCTAACCATCATGTATTATGCTCAAAACAACCACTTAGCCAAAATGGTCCAAAGATGTCTCCTAGATCTGATGCAATGATAGATCCCAACGGATGTGGATGATGCAAGGTGGGGTGGAAAATTGGTACTCACAGACATCATGAGGTTCTCCAATGAATTGTTTCAAGACACCTTTCCTTTGGAACCTGCCATTCCAGTGAGTACCACTTTTGAGGGCTTAAGGAGGCTCACAGGCAAGCATACAGGAGACCCTAAGGAAGACTACTGGAAACTCATGTCATTCTGGAATCAATCTCATGGACCTAGAAACCATGGGCTGAGTGTTGTCCTCTGCCTGCCTAGCTACATTATATGTGGAGAGGCAAACTCTCTCCACATTCTAGCAGCTATCACCTTTACTCTAGAGACCCAGGTGACTACTTCAGCAATCAGACTGACTTTGTGCATGTTGGAAACTTGCCCCCTGGGCAAAGCAGTTTGCTCTTCAAATTATCCAGGGAAAAACACCTCCCTGGGTGTGCTTCCAACAAGTTCATGTTGTTCAAGAATAAAGGGCATAAGACAAGGTGGGCATATGACAGAGGGTTTAGAATTATTTAACTTTATAGTGTGATAAGGCCAGCGCTGACTTTCCACCTGGAAGGAGGCTGGTCGACTCCAGACAGAAGGCAAAGTGGGGGTATCTCTGTGTACTAGTAAAGAATCCAGATTTACAAACTATGGTCCCATGGGTCTAATGTTCTAGTAAGAAAGGAGAAATGCTTCAGGAAACCTTGGATTTCATGCTCATAGTGACCTTCCATCTGGTTTCAGTTGGATTCTGTCCTACATTTTCTGCAGTAACCATTCTGAGCTATCTCGAGGTCTTTAAAATGAAGCACAAACAGTAAACCATGACTGATGTTGGGGTTCAAATTTCAAGTAGCACATCAGAGAAACATCATCCAAGGCAAAATAACTTACCTCTATTCAGATGAAATGGCAGTCCTGTGTCCAAGGTAGAAAGAGGCTCTCAGATTACATTTCCTCCTCCTTATATTCCCTTCTCCACCCATCCATGAAACAAATATCTCCAGAACCTTATTACATGGATTATAGGCATATCAGGTGCAGGAATCTCTATTGTGACTTCTGTCTTTTAAGATTAGATCAATAAATAATAATCAGTGTGGCCTTGATTTAACAGAGATCCCTCTTAGTTTTTAGTCCTGAGATAAAGAGTGTGTACCACCACAACTATGGGAAGGATAAGAGGCAGCATATGATATGCCAGCAGCATCAAAGTAATTGCTAAAGCAACATCGCCTCAGATGATGTCACATAGTGCAAGAAGCTGCTCTCAGTTAGCTATGCAGATGATGGCACCTCCATCAATGCTTACAGAGTCTCCAGTGCTCTATCCCTGGCTACTCCAGTGGCTGGTATCATGCCTGCAGCAACTTGTTTGAGTGTCAGGATGATAACCTGACAGAGTTCATTAGACAAATCTTCTGATTTTCTGATTATTAAATTATTGCATTTTTAGAGTATGTGATGACTGTGTTATTCATGGATAGAAACTGGGGTAATCGCCCAGAAACTGATGATGTGAAACCATCCAGGTTTTAAATTATTTAAACTTTTATTTATTAAATATATTACTATACAATCTGTGATGGCCTGATCTCCCAGTGTCCCTTGTAATTTGGGTGCAGTTTCTGGAACCAGACGTCTTCTGTATCCACTGCACAGCATCCAAAACCCTAATGGATGACAACATCATCATTTGAGTAATGAATAAGTAAATAGTTGGATGGTCCTGCATACTTAACTGCCATTAGATGTCCAGATCCTTCAGTTATTGTCAATGAATAATACATAGATAACTAAACAATGTCACAATTTACTCCCAGGGAGGACTGGCCAGAACCGGGTCAGGAAGTATGACATCATCTATTTAAATACTTAACATTTCTGTATTTAATAATTGAATAATTAGATAGTGTTGCATACATAAATCCCCCATTGTGAAGCCAGCCTGAGCTCTTTCTGGAATATTGCTTGATTTAAACAATTAAACACACACACACACACACACACACACACACACATATATATATATATATTAGCAGTTGTTGACATTGTACATGATCAATAGTCATGATCATGTATTAGATATTGTACATGTATATGATCAAGTTGTTAACATTGTGCATGAACGAAGGACATGATCAGTTGTTGATATTAGACGAAATCACTGGACATGATCAAGTTGTTGACATTGATTACGAAAGATGGACATGATCAGTTGTTGTTATTGGACTTGATAGATATACATAATAAAGTTGTTCATATTGGACATCATAGATGGACATGATCAAGTTTTTGAAATTGGTTGTGATCAATAGATATAATCAAGATGTTGACATAGGGCATGTTCGATACACATGATCAAGTTGATGGTATAGGACTTCATCGATGGACATGATCAAGTTGTTGATATTGGACGCAATTGATCAATGGACTTGATCAATTTGTTGATATTTAAAATTATCGATTGACATGATCAGTTGATGATATTGGACATGTTCAATAGACATAATTTAGTTGTTGATAATGGGCATGATCTCTGGACATATTCAAGTTGTTGACATTGGACACAATTGACAGATATAATCTGTTGTTGATGTTGGAAATGATCAATAGACATGATCAATTTTTAGATATTGTGCATTATCAATGTACATGATTAAGTTGTTGATACAGCATGTGAAGATGGACATGATCAATGTGTTGACAATGGGCGTGACAGAAGGACATGGTCATGTTGTTGATATTGAACATGATTAATGGACTTGATCAAGTTTTTGACATTGGACATGATGGATAGACACGATATGTTTTTGATATTGGATGTTATAGTACATGATCAAGTTGTTGATAGTAGATGTGATCGATGGACATGATCAAGTTGTTGACATTTGGCGTAAATGATGGACATGATCAGTTGTTGATATTGGATGCGATCAATGGACGTGAACAAGTTGCTGACATTTGGCATGATCTTTGGACAAGATCAAGTTGTTGACATTGGACACGATCGATGGACATGAGCTGTTGTTGAAATTAGAAATGATCAATGGACGTAATCAGGTTGTTGATATTGGACATGATCAATGAACATGATCAAGTTGTTGAAATCAGACATGATCAATGGTCAATATCAACTTGTTGACATTGGATGTGATCAATGGACATGATCAGATGGACATGATCAATGGACATGTTCAGTTGTCTTGATCAATGGACCTGACCAAATTGTTGATATTGGATATGAATGAGTTATGGATATTGGATAAGATCGATGGACATAAGTTGGTGATACTTGACATGATCAAGGGTCATGAAAATTTGTTGACATTGTGTGTAAACAATTGAATTGATCAATTGTTGATATTGGACATGAACAATAGATATGAACTGTTGTTGGCACTAAACATGATAAATGGACATGATCAAGTTTTTGACATTGGGCATGATCAATGGACAAGATCAAGTTGATATTGGAATTGATCGATGGATGTGATCAGATTTTGGATGTTATCAATGGATATGATCAGTTTATATCAGACATGAAACATGTAAATGATCAGTTGTTGATATAGGAACTGATCAATGGATATTATCAAGTTGTTGCTATTGGGCATGATCAATGGACATGATCAAGTTATTGATATTGGACTTGATCAATTGACGTGAACTCTTGTTGAAATTCGAGTGATTAATGGACTTGTTGAAAATGGACACGATCAATAAAATGTAATCAGGTTATTGACTTTGACAATGGACCTGATGAAGATGTTCAAATTGGACCTGATCCATAGACATGATCAGTTGTTGACATGGACATGATCGATGGACATGGTCAAGTTGTTGATATGGGATGTTATTGATGGACATGAGCAGTTGTTGATATTGGACATGATCAATGAACATAATTTTGTTGTTGATATTGGGCGTCATCCATGGACATGATTTGTTGTTGATATTGGGTGGGAACGATGGAAATGATCATGATGTTCACATTGGATGTGATCGATGGACATGATCAGTTTTTGATAATGGGCATGATCACAGGACATGATCTCAATATCCTGCGTCACTGGACACAATCGATGGACATGATCAATTGTGGACATTGGACAAGGTTAAAGAAGAATATCAAGATTTAGATATTGTACGTGATCAAGTTGTTGGTACAAGATGTGATCGATGGACATGATCAAATTGTTGACATTGGGCATGAACGATAGACATGATCAGATGTTCATATTGGATGTGATCGATGGACATCATGTTGTTGACATTGGTCATGTTCAATGGACATGATCAACTTGTTGATATTGGACGTGATCGATTATCGTGATCAGTTTTTGACATTGGACATGATTAATGGATATGATCAGTTTATATAAGAGGTGATTGATGGAAATGATCAGTTGTTGGTATAGAATCTGATCAATGGACATGATAAAGTTGTTGACATTGCACACAATCAATGGACTTGATCAAGTTGTTGATATAGGAGGTGATTGAAGGACATGATCTACTTGTTGATATTAGATGTGATTGATGGACATCATCAGTTGTTGACATTTTGCATGATCATTGGACATGATCAGTTGTTGATTTTTGTAGTGATCGATACACATGATCAATTTGTTGACATTGGGCATGATCTATGGATATGATCAAGTCATGACATAGGGCATGATCAATATACATGATCAATTTCAGGATATTGACTTCATAGATGGACATGATCAATTTGTGGATATTGGACATGATCAATGGACGTGATCAGATGTTGATATTGGATGTGATGAATGGACATGTTCACTTGTTGAAATGGACATGATGGATGGATATGATCAAGTTGTTGATATGAGATGTTATCAATGGACATGATCAGTTGTAATTGGATACAATCGATGGACAGGATCATTTTTTGACATTAGACGTGATCAAGTTGTTGATATTGGACACGATCGATGGACGTGAACAATATTATGCCATTGTGCATGATCCATTGACATTGTCAAGTTGTTGATATTGGACGTGATCAATGTACATGATCAAATGTAGATATTGGATGTGATGAATGGACATGATCAGTTGTTGAAATGTACATGATCGATGGACATGATCAAGTTGTTGATATTGGATGTTTTCGAAGGACAAGATCACTTGTTGATATTGGACATGATTAGTGAACATAATTTAGTTGTTGATATTGGGAGTGATCGATGGACATGATCAAGTGGTTCATATTGGATGTTATCGAAGGACATGATCAGTTGTTGATATTGGACATGATGAATGTACATAATTTAGTTTTTTATATTAGGAGTGATCGATGGATATGATCACGTGCTTGATATTGGACACAATCAATGGATGTAATCATGTTGTTGACATTGGACTTGATCGATTGACATGATCAAGTTGTGCATATGGACATGATCGATAGACATGATCAGTTCTTGACTTTGGCATGATTGATAGGCATGATCAGTTGTTGAAATTGGGCATGATCTTCATCAAGATGTTGACATTGGGCATGACTTCATCAAGATGTTGATATTGGATGTGATCAATGGACATGATCAATTTTTGATATTTGTGTGATCAATGGATATGATCAGTTGATATTAGACATGATCGATGGAAATTATCAGATGTTGATATTGGACAAGATCAATGGACATGATCATGTTGTTGACATTGGATGTGATCAATGGACATAACAAAGTTGATATTTGAAATGTTCGATGGATATCATCAAGTTTTTGTCATTGGACATGATAATGCAAATGGTCAGTTGTAGATATTAGATATATTCAATGGACCTGACCAAGTTGTTAATATTGGATGAGAACAAGTTATTTTTATTGGATATGATTGGTGGACATAATCAAGTTTTTGATACTCAATGTGATCAAGGGACATGAAAATTTGTTGACATTGTGTGTAGTCAATGGACTTGATCAGTTTTTGATATTTGAGATGATCAATGGACATGATCAGTTTTAGGCATTGAACATGATTGATGGACATGATCAAGTTGTTGACATTGGATGTGATGGATGGATGTCATATGATTTTGATATTGGATATGATCAATATACATGATAAAGTTGTATATATTGTGTGTTATCAACGTACATAATCAAGTTGTTGATACCAGATGTGATCAATGGACATGATCAAGTTGTTGATATTGGGCATGAATGATGTACATGATCAGTGGTTGATATTGGGTGTGATAGAGTGCACATGATCATGTTGTTGATATTGTTTGTGAATAAGCTGTTGATTTTGTATACAATCGATGAACATAATCAAATTGTTGTTACTCGACATGATCAACGGCCATGAAAATTTTTTGACATTGTGCATAATCAATGGACTTGATCAGTGGTTGATATTGAACATGAATAATGGATATGATCAGTTGTTGGCATTGATCGATGGACATGATCAACTTGTTGACATTGGGCATGATCAATGGACATGATCAAGTTGTTGAAGTTGGATGTGATTGGTGGATGTGATCAGTTTTTTATATTGGACATGATCAATGGGTATGACCAATTTTGACATTAGACATGATCAAGTTGAAGATATTGGACATGGTCAAGGGACGTAATGAAGTTGATGACATTGGACATGATCGATGGACATGATCAGTTGTTGATCTTAGATGTGATCGATCGATCAGTTTTTCACATTAGACATGATCAAGTTTTGATATAGGACACGATAGATGGGCATGAATAATTTGATGACAAAGGGCGTGACCGATGGACATGATCAAGTTGTTTATATTAGACTTGATCAATCAACAAGATCAGTTGTTGAAATTGAAGTGATTAATTGACTTGTTCAAGTTGTTGACATTGGACATGATCAATAGATGTAATGAAGTTTTTGACTTTGGAAGTAATCAATGGACAAAACCAAGTTGTTGAAATTGGACGTTATTGATGAACATGATCAATTTTTTGACAAAGGACATGATCAATGGTCATGATCAAGTTGTTGACATTGGATGTGAGCAAAGGACATGAACAAGTATTGATATTTGAAAAAAATTTGGAATTGATCAAGTTTTTTTCATCGGACATGATCAATTCAAATAATCAGTTGTTGACATTGGACACAATCGATGGAAATGAACAGTTGTTGACATTGGACACGATAAATGGACATGTTCAAGTTGTAGATAATGTGTGTTATCAATGTACATGTTGAAGGTGTTGATACAGGATGTGAATGATGGACATGACCAATTTGTTGACATTGGGCGTGATCGATGTACATGATCAGTTGTTGATATTGAGCGTGATTGCTAGACATGATCAATTTGTTGACATTGGACACGATCAAAAGGCATGATCATTTGACTATATTGGACTTGATTGATGATATGATCAAGTTGTTCATATTTGACTTGATTGATGGACATCATCAATTTGTTGACGTTAGGCGTGATCAAAGGATATAAAATTGTTGACATAGTGCATGATCAAATTGTGGATATTAGACTTCATTGATGGTCATGATCAACTTGTTGATACTGAACATAAACAATGGACATGATCAGTTATTAGCATTGTACGTGCTTGATGGACATGGTCAGTTGTTGATATTGGGCATGATCAATGGACATGATCAAATTGTTGATATTTGACCTAATCGATGAACGTGATCAATTTGTTGACATTGGATATGATCAATGTATATGATCAGTTGTTGATATTGGGTGTGATCCCTGGATATAATCAGGTTGTTGACACTGGACATGATCAGTGGACATGATCATTTTTGTCATTGCACATGATCAATGGACATACTCAAGTTTTAGGTATTCTACATTATCAATGTACATGATCAATTTGTTTATATTGGATATGATTGATGGATATGATAGAGTTGTTGACACTTGGCATGAACAATGGACATGATCAGATGTTGACATTGGATGTGATCAATCAACATAATCAGTTATTGACATTGGAAGTGATTGATGGACATGATCAGTTGTTATTGAATGTTATCAATGAACGTAATTTACTTGTTGATACTGGGCATGATCAATGAACATGATCAAGTTTTGACATTGGATACAATCAACTTACATTAATCAGGTTTTTGACAATAGACTTAATCAATGGACATGATCACCTTGTTCATGTTGGACATGAATGATGGAAAAATAAGTCATTGACATTGGGCATGATCAATGGACATAATCTATTGTTGACATTGTACATGATCGATGGACATGACCATTTGATGATATTGGACATAATCAATGGGCCTGTCCAAGTTGTTGATATTGGATGTGATATTTGGACATGATCAAGTTGATGATATTGGACGAGATTGATGTATATGATCAGTTGTGGACATTGCGCATGATTAATGGGTGTGAAAAAGTTGATGACATGGCATGATCGCTGGATGTGATCTAATTGTTGACATTGTATACAATTGATAGACATTATCTGTTGTTTACTTTGGATATGATCAATAAACATGATCACATTGGAGATATTGTGCATTATCAATGTACATGATCAAGTTGTTGATACAGGATGTGATTGATGGACATGATGACTTTGTTGATATTAGGCATGTTCGATGTGCATGATCAGTTGTTGATATTGGGTGAGTTCACTGGTCATGATCGAGTTGTTGACATTGGACACGATCGATGGACATGATCAATTGTTGACACTTGACATAATCAATGGACATGACCAAGTTGTTGATATTGGATGTGAACAAGTTATTGATATTGGATACAATCGAAGGACATAATCAAATTGTTGATACTCGATATGAATAAGGGCCACAAAAATTTGTTGATATTGTCCATTATCAATGGACTTGATCAGTTGTTGATATTAGACATGAACAATGGATATGATCAGTTGTTGGCATTGAACGTGATCGATGGATGTGATCAGTTTTAGATATTGGACGTTATCAATGGACATGATCAAGTTAATGATACTGAACATGATTGATGGACAGTTGTTGATATTGGACATGATCGATGTACATGAAAAACTTGATAACATATGGTGTGATCTATGTACTTGATCAAGTTTTTGATATTGGACATGGTCAATACACATGATCAGTTGTTGAAATTGGACTGATTGATGGACATGATAAATTTGTTGACATTGACCCTGATCGATGGACATGATCAAGTTGTTGACATTGGGCATGATCAATGGACATGATGAAGTTGTTGATATTGGACATGTTAATGGACTTGATCAAGTTGTTGAAATTGGATGTGATTGATGGATGAGATAAGTTTTTATATTATCCTTGATCAATGTACATAATCTATGGACATGACCAGTTGTTGACATTGGGCATGATCAATTGTCATGATCACTTTTTGACACTGCACATGTGCACATGATTGAGAGACATGATCAGTTGTTGATATTGGACATAATCAATAGACCTGACCAAGTTGTTCATATTGCATGTGATCAGTGGACATGATCAGTTGTTGATACTGGATGTGTTCAATGGACATGATCAAGCTGATGACATTGGACGTGATCGATGGACATTGACATTTGTTGATATTGGATGTGATTAATGGATGTGAACTAGTTTTGGCATTTGGCATGATCGTTGGACATGATCAAGTTGTTGAATTGAACACAATAGATGGATATGATCAGTTGATGCCACTGGACATAATCAATAGACATGATATAGTTTTAGATATTGTACTTTGTCAATGTATATGATCAAGTGGTTGGTACTCAACATGATCGATGTACATTGTGCATGATCGAAGGTCATGATCAGTTTTTTATATTGGGCGTCATAGCTGGACATGGTCAAGTTGTGGACATTGGAAATTAATGAGGAACATGATCAGTTGTTGATATTAGGCCTAATCGCTGGGCAGGATCACATTGTTGACATTGGACCTGATCAGTACATGATCAAGTTCTTTATATTGAAAAAGATCAATTGACATCATCAATTTTAAGTCATAGGACGTGATCAATGCAAATGGTCAGTTTTTGTTATTGTACATGATTGATGGACATGATCAGTTGTTGACGCTGAACATAATCAATGGACCTGACAATGTTGTTGATATTGGGTGTGAACAAGTTGTTTTTATTGGATCGATCAGTGGACATAATCAAGTTGTTGTTACACGACATGATCAAGGGCCATGAAAAGTTGTTGATGTTGTCCGTAATCAATGGACTTGATCAGTTGTAGGTATTGGAGATGATCAATGGACATGATCAGTTGTAGACACTGAACGTGATTGATGTACATGTTCAGTTGTTGAAATTGGATGTGATCAGTTGTTGGTTTTGGGTGGATCGATAGACATGATCAGTTGTTGATATTGGATATAAACATTTGACTTGATCAAGTTGTTGATATTGGATTTGAACACTGGACATGATCTATTTTCATGATCAATGTATATGATCAAGTTGATGACATTTGAAATGGTCGATGGACATCATCAAGTTTTTGTCTTTGTATGTGATCATTGCAAATGATGAGTTGTTAATATTGGACATGATCGATGGACATGATCTGTTGTTGATATTGGGTATAATCATTTGACCTGACCAAGTAGTTGATGTTGGAGGTGAACAAGTTATTGATTTTGGATAATGTTTATTTACATAATCAAGTTGTTGATACTTGACATGATCAAAGGCCATGAAATTTTGTTGAATTTGTGAGTAATCAATGGACTTGATCAGTTTTAGATATTGGACATAATAAGTGGACATGATCAAGGTTTCGATAGTGGACTTCATTGATGGACATGATCAACTTGTTGATATTGGATGTGATCAATGTCCATGATCAGATGTTGATATTGAATGTGATGAATGGACATGGTCAGTTGTTAACATGAACATGATCGATAGACATGGTCAATTTCTTGATATGAGATGTTATTGATGGACATTATCAGTTGTTGATATTGGACATGATCAATGGACCTAATTTAGTTGTTGATATTGAGAATGATCGATGGACATGGTCATGTTTTTCATATTGGACAGGATTGATGGACATAATCAGTTGTTGAATTTAGTCATGATCGATGGACATGATCAGTTGATGACATTGTGCATGATCATTGGAAAAGATCAATTGTTGATTGTGGGTGTGATCCATAGACATGATCAATTTGTTGATATTTGGCATGATCAATGGATATGATCAATTGTTTATATTGGACGTGATCAATGAACATTATCAGTTGTTGATATTGGACATAATCGATGGACCTGAACAATTTTTCGATATTGGATGAGAACAAGTTGTTGTTATTGGATACGATTGATGGATATAATCAAGTTGTTTATACTCAATGTGATCAAGGGCCATGAAATTATATGACATTGTGCGTAATCAATAGACTTGATCAGTTGTGATATTGGTAGAGATCAAAGGACATCATCAAGTTTTTGTCCTTGGATGTGATCAATGCAAAGGATGAATTGTTGATATTGAACAAGATCGATAGACAGTATCAACTTGTTGACTTTGAGAATGATCAATGCTCATGATCAGTTGCTGATATTGGACTTGATCGATAGACATGATCAAGTTGCTCATATTGGACATGATTGATGGACATGTTCAGTTGTTGACATTGGACATGATCGATGGACATGATCAGTTGTTGACATGATCATGATCATTAGACATGATCAGTTGATGATTTTGGGTGTGATCGATAGACATGATCAATTTTTGACACTGGGCATGATCAATGGATATGATCAAAATATTGCCATAGGGTGTGATCAATAGACCTGATCAACTTGTGGCTATTGGTCTTCATAGATGGATATGATTATGTTGTTGATATTAGAAAAGAACAATGGACAGCATCAAGTATTTCATTGGATGTGATCAATAAAAATTATTAGTTTTTGATATTGGACTTTATCAATGGACCTGACCAAGTTGTTGATATTGGATGTGAACAAGTTCTTGTTGTCATTGGATATGACAGATGGACATAATCAAGTTGTTGATACTCGACGTGATCAAGGGCCATGGAAATTTTTGACATATGTGTAATCAATGGACCTTATCAGTTGTTGATATTGGACTTGATCACTGGATATGAACAGTTGGCATTGAACGTGATTGATGGACATGATCAATTTGCTCACATTGTGCATGATCAATGGACATGATCAAATTGTTGATATTGGATGGGATAAATGGACATGATTGACAATGGACTTGATCGATGGATATGATATACTTTTTATATTGGTTATGATCAATGTACATGATCAAGTTGTAGATAATGTGCATTATCAATGTACATGATCAAGATGTTGATACTAGATGTGATCAACGGACATGACCAGATGTTGATATTGGATGTGATGAATGGACATGATAATTTGTTGACATGGACATGATCGATGGACATGATCAAGTTGTTGATATTGCATGTTATCGATGAACATGATCAGTTGGTGATATTGGACATAGTCAAAGGACCTGACCAAGTTGTGTATATTGGATGTGATCATTAGACATGATCAGTTGTTAATATTGGACGACATCAATGGATATTATCAAGTTGATGACATTGGACATAATCGATAGTCATGATCAGTTGTTATTGGGCATGATCAATGGACGTGAACAAGCTTTGATATTTGGCATGATCTCTGGTAATGAACAATTTGTTGACATTGGACACGATCAATGGACATGATCTGTTGTTAACATAGGACACGATCGATGGACATGATCTAGCAGTTGATATTTGGTATGATCAATGGACATATACCAGTTGTTGATATTTGACAAAAATAATGGAAATGATCAGTTGATGAAATTGAACATAATCAATGGACATTATCAAGATGTTGACATTGGACAAGATCAATGGACAAGTTCAAGTTGCTGATATTTGATGTAATGGTTTGACATGATCTAGTTGTTGATATTGGACATGATCAATGAAAATGATCAGTTCTTGATATTGGAATTGATCAATGGACATGATAAAGTGGCTCATATTGGACATGATAGATGGATGTGTTCATATGTTGACATTGGGCATGATCGATGGATATGATCCGTTGTTGACCTTGCACATGATCATTTGATATTATCAGTTGTTAATTTTGGGTGTGATGGGTCTCAGCCAGAAGGACTGAGCAGTCTAAGGGACCTCAGACAGTGGAAGCAGGATGTATTCCTGGTGTACAAAATGGCCTTGCAAACATATCCCCCATGGAGGGATACTGCCTTAACCTAGAGACAGGAGAGTAGTCATAGTCTCTACTTCAAATGACTTGATAGATCTACATGACCCCACCTGGATGGCATTGCCTTACATGTGGAATTATGTTGAGGGATTCTGAGGGGAAGGTGGTCAGTGTTCATGTGTGGGAGCAGAGAGGTTAAGAGTAAATAATAAATAAATTATAAAAAAGAAAAACAAGTTAAAAGTAAAAAATTTTCAGGGAATCTACTTGGCTGTGGGTGTGTTGATCATGAAGATCATATTTTGTATGTCTGTATTTCCATATTTATGTTTATGTTTTGAAACATTTAGTGGAATATCTACTTCATTAATGGATGTAAGCTGTACAATGGATCCAGGTGCTCAATGAGATAATAGGTTCCTGAAAATTACAAAAGATTCTTCTGAGTTCTTACACGGAGGCAGGATCCAATCCTTAAAAAATTGACATTAGAGGCAATTGGAACCACAAACCACGTTACTTTGTCATTGGCTACACTGTTTGTAAGGTGACCAACGGGTTTTTTGATGCATGCCGTATCCTTTAAGAGTTTATCTCTAAGTCCTAAAAATATCTTCAACAGAGTGAGGATTTCAATGTAAACAAGTCATCAGTATACTGAACCAGAGAACAGGAACTGGGTGGTCTTTGTGATTTTCAGTTGGTTTGTATGCTCTTTCATCATTTACCTTCTCCTGTAGCAGTTTCCCAAATAAGCCTATTTGATGCTGTCTAATCTTTTGGTTCAATACTAATATGTAAAAGTCAATGGAGTGTGCATCACTGTAGTAACTTTTCTTAGATAATAGCCGAGGTTTCTGCAACATTGTCCTTGTCTAGATGTTGCTGTAACACGATGGGAGGTGTGTGACTCAAATGCCTGTTCCAGTGTAAAAAGTTTTGTTTCTGAATCTTCTGGACCATATTCTGGAAATATTGATTCGTTCAATGGAATTTTTCTATTTCGATGGTCTCTGAACATTCCCACTCTGGGTGTCTTGCTCTTAATTGGTAATGAGAAACCTGTATAATGTTCAACCCAAAGGTGTTTGGGGACCCATCTCTTACCAAAATTGTAGAAGATCAGATATTACCTGGGTAATTTGAGAAGTAATTATTTGGAAGATTTTTCAGTATATATTGCCCAAAGAGTAACCCTGATTAACAAGGAATTAATTTCATTTTTTAGTGGAAAAGTAAAAGTGAGATGTAAAATTTTTGAGTGAATAAACACATTATTGACTTTAGATTTCTCTACGGGACATGACCTTACTTTCAATTGGTTAGGATCTGGGCTCCCTCTGACTTACCAGTCCTTGCTCATTTAAGGACTAATGCCCCTAATGGCCAGTATAATATAATAAGACATGGATTCATCTACAATTAGTAACCTAATATGCACAGAATGCTCATTTGAACAATTGTTAATAAGGATTTCTACATGAATTGGATGTGTCTCAATATATGCCTTTGTCTTAGGGATAATTTTCTTTGCCAGTCTCTCTATCCTGACTTTTTTTCCATTCAATCTCCCCTCTTTTCTTTCCTTTCATCACGGGGATAACCAACATAACTGTTACAGTTATCTCTCTGCGACTTTTGTGAGTTCCCACAGAACTACATTCCTGTCCAGTAAACACACAAATCATAATCCCAGAAACCAACACAACCTAACACACCTGGAGTCTGAAAGAGAGAGAGAGAGAGAGAGAGAGAGAGAGAGAGAGAGAGAAAGAGAAAGAGCAATAGCAAGAATTAGTGAGCGAGAGAGATAGAGCCCCAGATATTTCCCTGTTTTGATTTCATAATGATCTGTAAATATTGTAACAACTGATATGATACCTGGACAGGGAAGAGTAGGACAATGAGATTTTTCCCTTGGATTTATCATTGTGTTTAAATGAAAATGAGCTTGTGAGGAAAACATAGGAGTATGCAAACTGAATGGGTGCTCTTATTTACAGAGTGGAATTCTGTCACGGGAGGTGGCAGCAGTGAATCCTGGCTTGGAATGGATGGTAACTACAGGTATGCTTGGCATCATTTGGGACCATTCTCTTCACACAGATCACCACTCTGGCTCTTTTGATCCTTATCCATAATGTATACAAATGCAAGTTGCATGTGATCATGAGGATGGTTTTTCCCAGACAACTTGTAGGTTTCTTGGGATGTAGCCCAGGGCCAAAATCTTTTTTAAAAGGTCGCATTTGCTGAATTACACCTGCATCCCAGCTCAAGAAGAATGCCATTCCTAAAAGAAATTTTAAAAAAGCCAGATAGAAGGCCTGGAAGATGAGAAAGAGAATGGATATCAGGAAAGGTGTTAAAGGTATGACAGATATTTGGTCACAATGGCTGTCTGGTGCTGAGACCCTGAGAATAAGTGAGAGATGATGGGTGTGTACGTGTTTTCTAGAAGTGGTCTGTGGATGCTGCCGAGGAATCTTAGTAGAAACCAAGGTGTTACCTTGGTGCCCTTTTCCACAATGTGTGGTACGTGGTCTGGCAAAGTTCCCATATCAAGACAGATTTATCCCATCCTGCAGAATACCTGCAGAGAGTTACCTTGATACTGCCAGCAAAGGCAGGCCCAGGACCCAGGAGCATTAATTTCCTGAACCTCAACAAGGCAATTTGAAGACACCTAGCCTTCATCACCAGGACACTGATCTTCTCAGGCCTCCCCAGGGTCCAAAATACTTCAGCAGATTCACTGATGTCCTGTGGGGCCAGAACCAGTAGACTGTTCATAGACAGTCTGCAGCCTTGTCCAAAGGGGAAATTCTGGAAGGAAACAAAAAACCATTCTCAAACTTTAAAACCTCAAAACTTTACAAAGAATCAAAACCCCCAACCAACCTATATTATGGTCCAAATAACCACTTAGACAAAATGGGCTACAAATGCCTCTTTGATTAGATGCAAGTACAGAACCCAAAGGATGTGGATGATGCAAGGGGGAGTGGAAAAAATGGGTCTCACCGACATCATGTGGTTCTCCACTGAATTGCCTTGGGACACTCTTTTTTGGAAATTGCAAGCCCAGTGACTGCCACTTTTGAGGGCTTATGGAGGCTCAGAGTCAAACCCACAGGATACCCTAAGAAAGCCTACAGGAACCTCATGGCTATCTGAACATAAAGCTAAATACTATAACCAAAATATGGACTTGGAGATCATGGGATGAGTGTTGTCCTCTTGCTTCCAAGCTAGGTAATCATGTAAGGCACCTCCCTCCACATTCAGATATCTAAAAGCTAATTCCTTACACTGGAGACATTGGTGACTATGCCAGAAATCAGGCGGCCTTTTCTATTTTTGGCAACAAGACCTTGGGCAAATCAAACTTTTTCTCCAAAGTAGCCAGCCAAGACAGGCCTCCCCATTTGACCCTGGTCAGGGAGGCCAATAGGATGGTGTTTTCCCAGAGTAAAGGGCATAACGGAAGGTGGGCAGATGACAGAGGGGCTTGGATAATTCACCTCAATAGAACCCTAAGGCCAGCACTGAATTTCAACCTGGCAGGAGGCTGGTCTGCACTAGACAACTAGCAAAGGGCAGGTATTTGGGATATTAGTAGTGGATCCACGTTTACAGACTATGGTTCCATGGGTCTAATGATCTGATAATTTAAGGGGAATGCTTCAGGAAATCTTTGATTTCATGCTCACAGCGACATTCCATCTGGTTTCAGTTGAATGCTTCCCTAAATTTTCTGATGTATCTCTACCGCTTACCCATGAAGCACAAAAAGTACCCAAAGACAAATATTGGGGTTTAATTTCCACTTTGCATATCAGACAAACAGAGCCTTTAAGGCAGTAGATCTTACCTCTATTCTGATAAAATTGCTGTCCTTGCTCTGAGGATCCTTAGTAGAAAGACGCTTTTGGATTATATATCCTCCTCATTATTTTGCCTTCATCTAACAGAGATCCCTCTTAACCTTGAGTCCTTGGACTAAGGTTGTGTAAGAGCACCACCTAGAATATGCAGATACAAACATGGATATTTTGCTAGTTTGATTTTCAAATGCTTTCGTAAATTATAAACAATGTATCTCAACCACAACAATCTCCTCTGAAAATCCTTCCACCATCCACCCCTAGCAGGCCCAAATCAATAAACTGGTTTTTGTCAAAAGTCCCCAATATTCCCTCTTTTATAGTAATTTATGTATCGTCTGTGGACAAGCACCTTCCTGTAGCCAGGCCTAGGACACAGGGGGACTCATAGATCTTTGTAGAGAAGCAAATGGACAGGTTTCAAGCAACCTAGATACCAAGGAAAAATAAGCAATCCCAGCTTGTCATACCAGGAGGCCTACTGCACAGACTCACTCCTGTTATCCTCAGGGATTTCCAAACAAATTCCAAGTGTCCTCACAGGAAACCCTAAAGGTGCCTTCATCATTTCATTTTAGGGCACAAGACATGGGAAACATAAACAAGTGTCCTTAAACAGAATGGTGCAGTGCATCTAATTGCATGCAAAAACACAATCTCTTACCAAAACACCTGAAAATGCACACATAATTTCTTTCTGCCCCCCAATCTCATTCTCTATATTCATGTATTGGTCTCTGCCTTCACATCTACCTCCTCTACTATTTTTGTCGCCCTCTATCACTGGCTGCTATATACAGTCCAATCCATGCCATACAGGCAGATAGTCCTGTGTGTTCCTAGATAATATACCATATTATTTTCAGTAGGATAATGATTTTCAGTATCCAACAAATAGCAGGTGTCCTATGAACACTGAGAAACAATAGAGGCCCACCTTCACACTGCTGATGAAGAAAACTGCCCGTGCCTCCTGAAGACAACCTTGTCTATGCTCTTACAATAATTATTCTCTACAAAGTTTCCTGAGGACATTAGCTGTGAGGTTACGAAGGGACACCTATGGGTCTGTTGGGTGGAGATATGTGTGGAACTATAAGTTCCTAGATGTGAAGCATGGCACATGTGCATGGACTCTCTCTCTCTCTCTTTGTGTGTGCCCATCTCTCTATGGGATGGCATTATTCTCAATATGAGTGATTGAGTACACATGACACCATGGTGTGCAATTAGAGGAAATGCCACGATCACACCCACCAGAGCATGGCAGTCAAAGTCGTAGCTTATCAGCTCTTCCTCCACATTCTTGCCTTCACTGTCCTCCACTATGATAAGGATAAGAGTCAGCACACCCTATGCCAGCAGCAACCAATTAGTTGCCAAAGCAGCATCGCCACCGATGATGACACAGAGAGAAAGGAGCTGCTCTCCCTTAGCTCTGCAGATGATGGAATCTCCATCAATGCTCTCAGAGGATCTTGAACTGTATTCCTAGCTGCTCCAGTAGCTACATCATGACTGCAGCAACTTGGTTGAATGTCCTCATATCAACCTGACAGAATTCATTAGACAAGATTCTCTTATTTTCAGGTGAGTAAATTATTGAGTTTTTCAAGTGATGACTGTGTCCTTCTTGGATCGAATCTGGTCAATTCTCCCGGGAACTGATGATATGAAACCATCCAGGTTTTAAATTATTTAATCATTTATTTATTAAATATTTTATTATGTAATCTGTGATGACTTGATCTCCCATTGTCCATTGTAATTTGGGCATGGCTTCTGGAAACAGGTATATACTGTGTCCACTGCACAGCAGCCAAAACCCTAATTGATGACATCAGCTTCATTTAAGTAATGAACAAGTAAATAGTTGGAGGGTCCTGCATACTTAACTACTATAAGATGTCCACAAACTTCAGTGATTGTCAATGAAGTAATACATAGATAAATAAAGAATGTCAAAATTAACTACCAGGGAGGACAGGCCAGACTTGAATCATGAAGGATAACATCATCTATTTAAATATTTAATATCTATGCATTTAATAATTAAATAATTAGATAGTGTTGCATACTTAAATACCCATGGAGGAGCCAGACTGAGCTTTTCCTGGAATAATGATTGATTTAAACAATTAAATAATTATGTAAATAGAGGGCTAGCACATTAATTCCCACAAGGTGGCACCAAACTTGAGGTATAATTGCTGATGTAATGATAGAATAATCACTAAGTAAACCTGTAATGAGATGATGCCACATCACCAACTCCAACAACGTAGATCCTATTCCAATAATAACTTATTAAATAATGATAGACCTTGATAAGTAAATGATTAAAAATTAAATAATTGGGTGGTGTTTTATACTTGTAGAATATTGGGCAACATTCAAGATTTCCTTGCTTATTTAATCATAGATTTAACAATAAAAATAATGAATGACAGAACATCTTATAATTTATCCCTGGTTAGATACCAAAATGTTATGAAATAATTAAATATTGAAATGTCATACCACAATTAAGTCCATGTGGGAGGTGCACTAGAATGTGACAGAATTTTGGATCATAAAAGTTGCCTAGCAACCATGCTGGAAATCTATATTCTGTTCTCAAGGGCTAAAAACCACTGAGCAACATAGAGGTAATGTAATCATTGGATATTTTAGTCTCCCAAAGATAAGTATCTAATAAGATCTTTAAAGACAGCATCAGTGTAAGGTGATTTTCCAGACCTGGTGCTAGCAAAATCCCTATAAGTTGGCTTACACCTGTTAATATTACCCAATTCATAATTACCTAATATCAGGGAACATAGTCTGTGGAGAAAGAGTTCAAAGATTTTGTTGCTCAATTTCATCTTCCCTACAAAGTAAAACTATGGATTAAGAAGATAAAAATACTCTAAATTAGTTAACAAAAGCTGAGTTTTCCACTGTTACCTTATGTTAGACTAGACTGAAGGATAAATGGATAGAAGTTCATCTGTTCTGCACAACATCAAATATCTGATACCCACTGAAATCCTGGATACACAATGATATTTAATCATTTACACATTGTACTACTCAAATCTGTGATAAAATTATCGATGATATGTGGAGTTTAGTAAGAAAATATGTGAGTTTCAAGTATGGCAGACCATCTCCTCCTCTGATTATGTAATTATTTAATCATTAATATAGGACATTAGATAATGCATGATCAGTGGATTTTATACCACATTGTAGGAGTCAAGTATGGAAGACCATCTAATTTTTTAAGTATGTAATTAATGTTTTTTAAAACAATGATGATGACATCATTCATGAATATGGTTTGGAGCCAGATTAGGGAAGTAGATGATGAGCAATCAGCTTGTTATTTGATTAATTAGTAATATAAAACATTGATTATGTCATCCATCATATCAGGAGTTTGTTGCCACCATGTGGGATCAAGTATGCCAGATTATCTTATTATGTAATTTAATTATTTAAATTGACAATGGGAGTTAATAGGTGAGGTCTTGTAAATATTTGTGTAATTGTTTAAATGAATTATCCTCTATTCCATTAATAGTTCACTCAAATATCATGTTGGGGAGGTTAAGTATGCAATGTTATCGCACTTTTGATTATTTTTTTAAAATTGATGATTATGCTATCCTTCATGACTAGGGTCTGGACATTCTTCCCTCAAGTTAAGTGTCACATCACCTATTTATTTATTGTGAGAGTTAGGAATTATTGATTTATTATATTATTTAAATGATGACTGATTACAGTAGGGTGCAGTTATTTGTCAGGGACAAGATTATGGATTGGGATTTTACAGCCAAGTAGACTCGGAATGCCATTGTATTGGCCAATTGCCCAGAGTGCTAGGGATTATAGATGATTGAGTCCAGAAGAGTCCATGGTCCCCACCCGAAGGAAGTACAAAGACACCACAAAGGTCAGGGTGTTTGCCTCCCTGCTCTTCGTCCAATCCTTACATTCAAGGTGCTCTACTATGAGAAGTAGAAGCAGTGTCACAAGAGATGCATCACCATCACAGAGGCCTCACAAGGCATGATGTCCCAGAAAACAGATGAGCTGATGTCACTCAGCTGTGCTGGTGAAACACTTGCTGCTGCCATCTTTGCAGCTGACACCAACATCTTACCCACTCCTGCTACCCCAGGTATGGGTCCAATATCCCATCTCATGCAGTGACATGGCAGAGATTAAGTGGATCATGATTGTGTCAGCCAGAGTGAGTTCATCAGGCAAGATAGACCCATTACATGATTATTAAATTATTGAATTTTAAAAATCTGTGATGAGAGTGTCCTTCATCAGGTCTTGAATTGATGATGCAATGTACTCCAACTATTTAAATATTTAATTATTAAAATGGTTCACTACAAAATCTGTGATCTCTGAAGTTTTTGCCACATTATGGAAGTCAAGGGTGCCAGGCCACCTAACTATCTTATTATTTCATTATTCCAAACTGTCTTTATCTACTCAAGGTCGAGTGGAGTCTGGATCCACCTTATTGCAGTAGAAAAACTGTGGCATGCCATTTCATTATTTAATTGTTTAAATCAATGATGAAATCATTTTTATCTCCCCAGGGGTTAATTATGAAACAATATCTCATTATTGAGTCATTTTATTGTTCAAAACTATGATTAAATAATCAGTGATCTCTTGAGTTTTGCCCAGTTTTGTAGGAGTTCAGTATAAAACACCATCCAATTATTTAGTTTTTTAAAAATAATTTAATTAGTGAAATCTAGTATTATTTATTCAGTAGTCACTGGTGTTTGTGAGCAAGACTGTCACATCACCTGATGTTAAACTTATTTAACTATAAAATTAGGACAGTAAATAATTGAAGAACACTGGTTCAACCTTGAGGGATCAAGTATGATAGATCATTTTATATAATTAAATTATTTAAATAGATGGTTATGTTATGGACTATAATTCAGGTTTGGAGTCTGATTGTGGTAGTAGATGATGTGATATCATCTCATTAATTGTTTATTCAGTATTTTAAATAGATTATTAAATTATCCATGACATTTCAAGTTTGGTGCCACCTTGTGGGATTTAAGACAGAAGTCCACCTAATTTTTTATTTAATTGTTTAAATAAATAATATTTCCAGGAAGGGTTCAGTCTCTCTCCAAAATTCGAGTTTTAAGTGTACAACACCATCTCATTATTCAATCATTTTATAATTATACATTAATTATTTAAATCGATGATGAGGTCCTACTTGATTACTGGAATCTGGCTAGTCCTCCCTTGGAGTTAATATTCTGGCATTATTTAATTACTAAATATCACTTCCTTGGAAATCTCTGGAGTAGGTTTCCTTATAATTGAAGTTATGTCTGCATTACCATCCAATTATTTACTTATTTTATTACTTAAATGAATTTGGGGTCATCAATTAGATGTTTGGCTGCTGTGCCATAGACACAGCAGATGATTGGTGTTGGAAGCAGCACCCAGAGCAAGCGGGAAATTGGGAGATCCAGTGATTAATGATTACATAATAATATAGTTGAATAATTAAATTATTAAATAATTTAAACAACTGGATTTTTTCTTATCATCAATATCCAAACTGACCGATAAAAGACACAGTCATCACCAATTTTAAAAATTCAATAATTTTATAATCAGATGATCAGTTACTGCTCTATTAAACTCTGTTTGGATGATGTCATGACACTCCAACAAGTAACGGCAACAATCATGATGAGGCTGTTGTGGTGTCCGTGATCATAGCAGCTAGGCTGTTGCAGCAGTAATGGAGGTATCTCACATGCAGAGCCAAGAGAGATGAGCTCTTCATACTCTGTGATATCTTCCACCATCTGCAGCCATGCTGCCTTGGCAACCACAATGATGCGGCATGTACCTCTGCTGCTTTTGCTTGTCCTTCTCATTTTAGAGGGCAATGAATGCCAGGAAGGGGAGGGAGAGCTGCAAGGTGACAAACACACACACACACACACACACACACACACACACACAGAGAGAGAGAGAGAGAGAGAGAGAGAGAGAGAATATTTAGATATTTCTACCATGCATGGCATGTGTAGGAGCTCATATCTCTCCACATATCACCACCCAATAGACCCAAAGTTGCAAATTTGGCCCTTTATGATCTGACAACAGATACTATCAGGATGCTTTGCAGGCTGGTAATAGAAAGAGATAAGACCAGATTTTCTACAGGAGGCTGGGGCATTGTTGTTCATCTAGTGGTCATCTTATAAGATATCAACAGGATAAAGTACTCATGTTCTCTAAAAACAAAATGTTCCTGTCATTCTGCCCAGTGTATAAGGATATAAAATCACACTAGACCTTCCACAGCTGCCTGGTCTCTGACTCCACTGCAAGGCTATTACTGCAGTTCAGGGCCCCCAGCAGACATCTGCCTATCCTTGTAGGTCCGCACTGTGTTCCTGCCAGCTGGATCATTGTCCTCCATTGTCTGCAGCTGGAGAGGTCCAGGCCCCAGCTTGATCCACCTATTGGTGCAGAAACATCCTTAGTCTCCGCCTACTCTTTGACCCCCATTGCCAGGATTTGTCTAGAAGTGAGTCTGGGACCAATTTTGGGTGGAATCTCCCCCACACACTTCTCCAGAAATGCCCTGGATTGAACCCGGATCTTTCTCCCCCTTTGTCTTAACATCATTGAGAGCGCCCCTGTTGCATTGATACATACCCACCCACCCCACAAAGTGCGGGCTCTTTGCCCCCTGTGTGCTACCCTGCCCACTGTCCTACCCACCCACCCCACAAAGTGCGGGCTCTTTGCCCCCTGTGTGCTACCCTGCCCACTGTCCCACAACTCTGGTTGAGCAATGGAACAGAGGGTGGAGTCAACAATGCTGCCAATTGGGGGAACTTCCTGGAGCTGTTCTGAGCACACTGGACTTGCCTATCCAGGAGAGACCACCAGGAATACCCCACCTCTCAGGTAACTGACCAGGACTTCTGGTCCTTTACTGGAGTACCTGGATCCTCCCAGAAATCTACCTATCCCCACAGCACCACACTAAGCTCCTTCAGTTTAGACCCTAGATCCCTATCACCAGGCCTCTGCAACAGAGGCCTCAGATGGTGAGTGCCAGGCACAGGCTAGATGTGCCTATCAGCATACAGAACATCCTGAGTCCCAGCCTTCGTGAACTTTGACCCCCATTGCCAGTCTTCTGCTGGAGCCTGAATTTGACCCCCAGTGCTGGAACCCTGCCTGTGGAGAGACCAGCTAGAGAGCTTGTACCACGCACAGCTACAGATATCGAACTTCTGATCAACCTAAACAAACCTGGGGAGTAACAAAGAGAAAAAGGAGACCCCTACCTCCACCTATGGGAAGATGTGATGAGAAGATGGTGATACATGTAAACACCTAATAATAGAAAGACAAGCATAACACCATCAGAAACTCGGGACTATACAGCACTAGAACTGAATGCCACATATCTGTCAGGTTATTTGTAGTAGGGACTAGACCTTCTTTCCTGTGTCTAGGTAAAGGGGGTATCCCTCCATGGGGGATGTGTCCCAAAGTCCTTTTGTGCACCAGGAATATATTCTTTATTCCACTGTCTGAGGTCCCTTAGACTTCCCAGGCCTTCTAGCTGAGACCCATGTTCAGGGGGTCTGAGTCAGTCCAGTGCTGGTTTCACAATTATTATTCTGGGGCCCATTAGATCCTCCTAGTTCAAGTTAGCTTTGTTTAGGAATTTAGTGAATTTTATCACACCTATAGATATATGTAGAAAAAACTTAATTATTTTGTTCCTCAAAAACTAAGACCATATTATTGTAATGGTGACATGCCATGCAGTACAGTGGAGGTAGATAAAACTTGAAAGAAAAGGTAAAAATAGCAAGTGAGAAGTAGTCTAGTTTAAGTATTTCTGGGGCAAATAAAGAGACATCAACTTAATTTTACTTTTCAGTGTACAAGTCATGGTGAGATCATGTGCATCAAGATAAGAGTGGCAGACACCAGAGTGCCAAAATATTCATCCATCATGGGATGAAAAATGAGTGATCATATTTTTTCTTGTTGTCTTATTGTTGTTGTCATTTGTTTGTTTGCGAAAGGAATTGTCTGTGTAGTTCCAGGATTTTCTAGATTTCAATTTGATTACAATGACGGCCTCTAACCCTTTCCATGGCAAATATTGGGATTGAAGATACCAATGACAACATGGATCAAGAAATAGTCTGTTGTGAATATTCTTGAACTCACTCTAAAAACACGGATTCTCTGAAAGACAAAGCTCTGCCTCCACAGTGCTGGGATTAGAAGCATGCATCTCACTGCCTGGCAAGAAGCAGATTTAATTGCAATTTAAAACTTATTTTACATTGTTAGAAATTCAAAAGAAAAGGAAATAGTGTGATGGCTTATTCTAACAAACTCTAAACTAGGAGTTTGAGATTTGGTATGAAAATTTGAGTTTGAGCCAAAAATTTGACTTTTTATAAAACTATTGATAAGATTTTGGTGAAATGCTCTATGTTTAAGAACAAGACCTACTCATGCTGGAGTACACAAACTTTTTTCTGTGCCTAATGATAGTACACAATTGACTATAGAAAATATTTCAATGTATCTTATGTTCCCGTCTGCTTTTTTGTACACTGGGCAGTCATGTATTAACATGTGTGATCTGGTAAAATACAAACACAGAAAATAAATATAAATGATTTACAAATGATTTGAAATAAGAACTGAGCATAGGGACTCTCTTCATTAATCTCAGTATGCAGTTGGATGTGATTTTTAGGATTATCTGGTCTATATGCTAAATTTACTCACAAGACTAAAATATAATGAAAACATTAATGAAATAATATAATTATGATACTACTAATAATAACAATACTAAGTCATAGTGGGTGATGAGCACTGTTTGGTCAGTGAGAAATGGAGAAAGCAAAAGAACATGAGGAGGGAGTCTTTGATACAAACCTGGATTTGAGGATCAGACCTCAAAAATAGTAAAAAACTGCCTGCATCATGAGGCCATAGAAATGTCAACTAAGAATATATTTGCGGAGAAAGAAGGATGACAATAAGGTTGAAATGAATCCTGTATTTTGTTAGATGGTCTTTGAGGTAAATGATTGGGGAGGAAACTGAGATCTGTGACATTTAGAGATTGTAGACAGCATGTTGTGATGGGTACTTTTCTAAAGAAAACTTTTCAAAAAGTAGGGACTTGATATTTTAATGAGAAATAATACTTATTTGTCTGCTTGACAGCATGACCATTGGTTATAACAAGTCTGAGAGCCATTGTTGCATAATGAGTTTGTATTGGACAATGAAATTGAGGAGGAGAGCAGAATAATGAGATGAAGAGGGAAGTGAAAATGAGCACGAAGAAATAAAGAAAAGACAGAAAGAAATGAAGGAAGAAAGAGAAAGAAGAATGGGAGTGAGGCAGTGAAAGGAAGGAATGAAGGGAGGGAGATAGGTATGGATCTCATTAAGGTAAAATTAAGCTTTGTGGCAAATGGCTGCATACACTATTATCTGTCAACTGTAGGTGTCAGTGGAAAGAAGCAATATTCCTGGCACTCCTTGCCAGCATAATGGCATACAGTTTTAGTAAAACAGAAATTATGGGCACTATTAAGTAACATTACATCCAGTTAAAAAGTGTAACTACGAAGTAGGGAGTTATCACATAAGCAAGAGCCTTTTAATATTTAGAAAGTATTTCAACATGTACTTGTAATGTGCCAAAATTAGCCACTGTAATTGGATATTCAATTGAAAAGCATTGAAAATCTCATTTGAAAAATGCCCAAACTCTATTTTCCACATATCTTGCATTTTGAGAAGATCAAATATAATTTCTCACACTAAGACAATGGTAGGTATTGCTAATCCTGTTGAATGTTCCATGATCAAACTTTGAAATATTTTCAGTTATTAATTTTCTTTGCCTGATTAATGGAATACAATTTTAGTTTAAAATTTTATTCTTGTTTATCTGATAACCACATATAATTCACATAAATAATCTCTCTCTCTCTTTCTCTCTCTCTCTCTCTATCTTTCTCTCATAATATTCCAGGTTTCCAGAATAAGCTATTTGTTCATGTCACATGGGAGCTCTGAGAGCTGACTCTTTCTTAGCAAAATTGTCAAATAGTGTTCAATGTGTTTGTGTGTGTGTGTACTCATGCACACATGTGTATACTTTTTTTTTGATTTATGTCTTTGTGTCTTTATGCATTGTTATAAGTTTTCACTCAACAACTTTCTCCCTATATTTGCACCTATACAATGTGGTAAAGCTATTCAAAAGATAAGAAGATGAAGAGAAGCTTAATTTCATTTCAGTAAATGGAAAAGTATTAAAGTAGAGGCACATAAATAGTATTGTGTCGATTCTAGAAATAAGAAAATCAGAACATAGGAAATATGTTTAAATACTCATCAATCTCATTGAATGGCATAATGATGCTTTTACTTTCATGTATATATCACTATATGTATGTAGTTGTTTCATAGGAGAATTCAAAACATGCATGACTAAAAAAAAGAGACTCACATTTTTGGGGAGAAAAATCAGTGAGGATATAATGTTAGTTCATGAGAGGTTGGGAAGCCTTGCAGTCTACAGCCGGGATTTCTGCATCTTCTTATGATCCCCATGGCAGCACCCCCTACAAGCAGGATGAAATTTGGAAAGAACAAGACAAAAATTCTCAAGTATTGATATAAATATTTGTTTTTATTTATAAGGGATTTGTTATAAATGGTTAAGGACTACAGCCAATCTCTTTTTAAAGGTAAATGTCAGATTATGTTACAGTAATACATACTTTGCCTTGAAATTGATTTTCATTTATTGATAAAATTCAAGTTCAATTTTGTGATATTTTTATTTCTGCTCTTGTTTGGTCATTGTGCTTGCATAGTTCATTTGAAAATGTAATATATACTTTAGTATGTAGAGAGTTACCTATGATAGTCAAAACTGAGAGTTAAGTTACTTAGGTTGTCTAGATATATAGAGATGAGTTTGAGATGAATAGGCATTCTTCAAACTTTTCAAGACCTACATAATATGGCATTTAAAATGGTTTAGGATTGAGAACATTCTGTAGTTCCTGCTACAAGAATAACTCAAGAGTCTAACATTCCTGGGAACAAGTGTGAGCAGACACAAATCCATGCACTGGCATTACATAATTAAAATTAAATCAAATCTTTAACCAAACATATTTTAACTTGTTAGTACACAATATTGTGAGCACTCATTCCTGTAACCCAGGTACTTAGGTGTTTAAAGTCTTAACAGTTTCCTCCAATATGAATTGGTTTATGTAATACAAAGCAAATGTTTAGGATTGGATTTAGAGAAATCAATCATCTCAATGAGGCTTTCTACGTTGTTAAGGTAATGAGTGAAGTGGTCCCCATCGCAGGGCATCAGCTAAAGGGGCATCAGGTGGAGAGTCCCCACTAGTTCTGCCTATTGGTGCAGAAACATCCAGAGTATCAGCCCAGTATATGTCGTTCATTGCCAGGCCTAGGCTAGAGTCCTCTACTGGATTTATGGGCCCCTCCCTAAGAATCACCTGTGTCCATGTGAGCACACTGAGTTTCTGCTGGGTAGATCCTTGACACACATTGTAGGGCCTATGCCAAAGAGGCCACAGCTGGAGAGTGCCAGGTGCAGGCTAAATCTGCCTATCAGCTTAAGAGACATCTTGAGTCCCAGCCTTCAAAATCTTTGACTTGCATCGCCAGTCTTCTGCTGGAGTCTGAACTTTTAGCCCAACTGCTGGGCCCCTGCCTGTTGGAGAGACCTCCTAGAGAGCTTGGACAACCCAGAGCTATAAACATCAAACTTCTCACCCACCAAAACACACCGGGGAAGAAGCTATGGGAAGTTGGCAATACAATAAAATATCTAACCACAGAACAACAAGAATAACAGCACCAGAATCTACGGAAGCTACACCAAATCAAATGGAACACAACAAAGCAGATAAAGTACAAGAGAATGAATTAAAAATTATTGCCATAAAAATGATAGAGGCCCTCAAAGAAGATAAGAGAAAATCCCTTAAAGAAGTGGAAGAAAAAACATACAAAAAATAGAAGAAATGAACAAATGTCCTGAAGCAAGTACAGAAACCCAGAAAAAAAAACTATTAAGCAGGTGGAGGAAACAGTTCAAGACTTGAAAACTGAATTGGAAACAATAAATAAAATGTAATAATAGGAATGCTGGAAATAGAAAAACTGGGCAAATGATCAGGAACTGCAAATGAAAGCATAACCAACAGAATTCAAGAGATGGAAGAGATAATCTCAGGTACAGAAGAGAAAGTAAAGGAAATAGATTCATCAGCCAAAGAAAATCATAAATCCTACAAATTCTTAACAAAAAAACATCTAGGAAGTTTGGGAAGTGAAAAGGCCAATCATAAAAATAATAGGCATATAGGAAAGTAAGGAAGCATAGCTCAAAGGTGCCGAAACCATATTCAACAAAATCATGGAGGAAAACTTTCCCACTCTGAAGAAGGACATGCCCATGAAAGTACAATGAGCATACCAAACATCAAATAGATTGGACCAAAGAAAAAAGACCCCATCAACATATAAGAATCAAAATGTCTAAAATACAAATAAATTACTTTAAGAGCAGCGAAGGAAAAATTCCAGGTAACATATAAAGGCAGACTTATCAAAATTACACCTGACTACTCCATGGAAATCCTCAAAGCCAGAAGGTCCTGGATAGATGTTCTACAAGTACAGAGTCCACAGATTCCAGCTCAGGCTACTATACCCAGCAAAACTCTCAATCACTATAGGTGGAGAAAACAAGATATTTAATGACAAAGACATATTTTCCCAATATCTATCTACAAATCCAGCCATACAAAAAGATTTGGAAGGAAAACTCCAAGCCAAGGTAGTTAACTATGCTCACAAAGATGTAGGCAACAGATAATCCACTTCACCACAAATCAAGAGTAAAGCAAGACTAATAAAGTCACAACAGCACTTCCAAAAACAAATCTAGAACAAGCATTAACATTCCATGCTCCTTACTCTCCCTCAACATTAATTGTCTTAACTTGCTTGTAAAAAGACACAGGCTAACAGAGTGGATACGTGGACAGTATCCTTCTCACTGCTGCATACAAGAAATGCATCTAAGCTTCAAAAATAGGCAAAACTCAGGGTAAAGGGATAAGGAAAGATCTTCCAATCAAATGGGCCCAAGAAGCAAGCAGGTGTCACTATCCTAATAGCTAACAAGTTAGACTTCAAACCAAAATTAATCAAAAGAGATAAAATTAGTCATTCCATATTCATCACAGGAGAAATACATCAACACAAAGTATCAATTCTGACCAACTATGCTCCAAATACAAAGGCAACTACATTCATAAAAGAAATGCTACTAAAATTCAAACGTCACCTGAATCCTCACACACTTATAGAGGGAGACTTCAACATGCCAATGTCACCAATAGGCAGGACCACCAGTCATAAACTTAACAAAGTAAGAAAAGAATGGGCAGAAGTTTGGTTTCTATTGGGTTTAACAGACATCTCTAGAACTTTCCATCCAAACACAAAAGAACATAACTTCTTCTCTGCTCCACATGAAACCTTCTCAAAAAACTACCAAATAGTACGTGGTATAACAAACCTCAAGAGATACAAGTGAATTAGAATATTCCCGTGTATCTTATATGACCAGCATGTTTTAAATTGGAATACAACAAAATCACAAAATAAAGAATCCCTACAAACTCATGCAAACTCAACAATGTTCAATTGCACCATACCTGGGTCAAAGAAGAAATAAAGAAATTAAGGACAACCTAAAATTCAACAAGAATGAGTAAACAATCTACTCTAACTAATGGGACACCTTGAAAGCAGTGTTATGAGGGAACTTCATTGCACTATGTGCCCATATGGAAAAAAAAAAACAGAGGACAATCACAATAGAGAATTAACAGCCTAATTTAAAGCCTTAGAACAAAAAGAAGCAAACTCACCCTGGAGGTGGAGACACCAGAAAATAAACAATTTGAGGGCTGAAATCAATAAAACAGAAACCAGGGAAACAATGCCAAAAATAAATATAACAAATAGTTGGGTTTTCAAGAACATCAACAAGATAGACAAACCTTTATCCAAACTAATGAAAAAGCAGAGAGGGAACATGCAAATTCACAAAATCAGAAATGAAAAGGGGACATAACAATGGACACAGGAAATCCAGGAAATGTTCAGGTTATACTTTGACACATTGTGTACAATATTTGGAAAAGGATATGGCTGAGATGCACAGCCAAAGACAAGAACAAAAAGCTGGAAAATATAATCAATTTTTATCAAAACACCAGAGGAAATTCAGCCAGGAAAACCGAGATGTTGACCAACATTAACCAGATCTTACATAAAAAGAATTCACAAATCACACAAAATTAACTCAGAAGAATGCTCTCTTCTTCTTCTGACACTCCAGGTACTGACATTTTTACCAACATAAATGCCTCATGGTTTAGAGTTCTCTCTATAAATGAGGGTAATCTATTTCTATGTTTCTGCAAACTCTCATGGATATTGTGGTTTAAGGCAAAACCAGCCCCATGATGCCCACACAAAATTTAATACAGAACAATGATTTAATTTCTGCTTCTGACCACATGTATAATGCCACGGCATGTGGAAACTGCCCTGTCCACCCACTAATCACCATGAACACTTGAGAAAATAGCAGATAAGCAATTCCCTTTTTCCCAACTTTCCTGAGACATGCTATGGTAGCTAGTGAGTGTGGAAAAGTTAAAAGAGCTGTAATCATGTATTTCTGAAAGATGATTTTCATGACCAATTTCCACTCGTTTCTAAACAGTGTATGACACATGTAAGAAAAATCTGATTGTGAAATTCAATATTCATAAATTTCAGAAGCAAACTTTCAATTTTTCCCTTGGATGCTCCCAACACATAATAAAAGAAACCCTGTCTTTCATATTGAACACCAATATTTCTTTTGTTTTTGTTTGTTATTTTTTGTTTTTTTTCCCTCTGGTTTTTCTTCTGGTTTTCAAGGAAGGGTGTCTCTTTATGTTTGGGACCTACACTAGAACACTCTTTGAAAATAATACTGGCCTCAAACTCACATAGAGCTTCTTGCCTCTGCCTCTCAAGTGCTTCAATAAAAGTTGTGCACCACCACAGCCCAGGGTGGACACAGAGATTTCACTCGCCTAAGGGAACCTACACTCAGCAAGGATCAGAGGAAATGGGCCATTGCCCAGGTCAGCACAGGGCACAGGTTCCCTTACTGTCCCTGCAGAAATGACAGCTAGTTTCTGAAGCTTACACACTGACCATGCTATGGGGCTGTGGATTTCATTGCACCTAATACACAAAAGTCAGCAATTTGGTTTCTTTATCACTTCAGTACTTTATCAAGATTATTGATTGTCCTTGTCTATGGACACCAAGAAATGGCCAGTCAGACATTTTGTAAACCATCTACAATTGATTATAGGCTCCACACTGATATTTCCACCAAAGTAAAGCAAGAATTTTCACATGTTCCTTCCTTCTCCCACCTCTTTCTGCACTGTGCCTACACCAGCTTCAAAGTTCTTAAATGAACTCAATTCTTACATATTCCTGTGGTCATTTGCCAGGGTAATTGGAAAAGAGTCAATAAGTAACCTTTATTTCCTTCTTAATGAACCCTCAAAGCCTTTTCCTAAAGGAAATGTAGGAGTTTCTTCCCAGCACTAGGTAGCAAAGGCAGGAGTAGCTGTGATCAATGCAAAGCTCAATGACATCACAAAATTGGCTACACCCAGCTCAATATATCCAAATTTTATTAAACAAATCTAGTCTGTCTTCATTCACATGTCGAGATTCAATACACCCTGAGTATTTAAAGAAGAAAACCACTGAATCTATATTAGTTAGGATTTTTATTGCTGTGTATAAGTTCTAAGACTACCACAACACTTTTTGTTGTTTTTCAAGACAGGATTTCTCTGTGACTTTTAAGGTTGTCTTTGAACTAGCTCTTGTAGAACAGCCTGGTCCCTAACTCACAGAGATCAACCTGTGTCTGCCTCCTCGGTAAAACTCTCCCAGTCAGGGATTCCAACCCTAGTCTTGCCAATGACAATAATCTATGAAATACTCATCACTCTACTTGCAAGAAAGAGATCCCCTACAAATTTAATAAAGACAATACTTAATTGGATTGGCTCACAATATCAGAAATTGAGTCCATGTTCATCATAGGAGGGAACATGATTTGAAGAATATGGTGCTGGCTACATCTTGATATGCAGGCCTCAGTAAGACATCTTATATACTTTCCTATATCCAAAGCATAGGAAACCCCAAAACACATGACCAGTGATACTCTTCTCAAAATGTCAAAGACACTGCAACAAAGCTCCTCCTACTATTACCATTCCCTATGAGATTAAAGGTGCAATCACATTCAAACCATCACAATGCAGCAATCATGGCCATTTTTTATGATGAATACAGCAACTGATATCCACCCTGTTTCTCCTTGCAGTACATGCAATAAACTATTCTTTTTATTCTGGTCTGAAGGGAGCATCCATGCTCTACATGCAAATCTTTTTGCTGTAAGTGCAATGGACAGTCAACTTCATGATTCATACAGACGGTTTTAAAACACTAGGGTCATGCTTTTTTATCTTGTTGTCATTGAGATCAGTTGTGAAATAGAGGTGGATTATATTTTAAATCAATGTGCAGTGGTACAGATTAATGAGTCCCGTTTATTAAATATATCCTTAAAAGTAATTGGTATCCTCAAATTTAGTTTTTAAGATGTTTGGTCAAAAAGAAAAAAATCCTTCTACCTTTGGAGGGTATACAGTCACTTAATTTAATGAGGTGTGTTTAACACGAAAGGATATATTAGCCCTGGAAAGCAACATACTGGGATCAAAGCAACCATTGTCAATGAGAAAGCATGTCTCAGAAAATTAATTCTAAACTGCTGGGAATAAAGCAGTTCTAGACTTTGCCTTTCCAGTGAGAAAAAACTCCATAGACTAAAGAGATTAAAAAAAAATAAAAGAAAAAAATCTCGGTAATGATAGCATGCAACCATCTCTCACTAATGTTCAAAGAGGAGAAAACCTACAACAGATTTTCTTTTTTTTTTTTCTGAGACAGAGATTCTTGGTTTCCCTGTGCTATAGCCTTAGGTGTAGTGGGTCTAGCTCTATAGAGCACACTAGTCTCAAACTCACAGAAATCTGTTTGAATGTGCCCTCTGAGGCCTGAGATTAAAGGCATTCATCATGACTATCTGGCTCCTAAAACATATTTTGCATTCCACAATTGCTGCCACTTTTAAGTTCTTCCAGGGTCAGAAGCCAGCTGAAAATTTGAAGAATTTAAATAGGGTCAGGAAACTGCAAGTCAGGCCAGTAAGGCCATGTAAGACTTCAACAGAAAAGATAGTACTATAATGATTTCATAGTACACCAGTGACATGCACCAGCAGGTCACACTTTAATGACAGGTTCTGACACAGATGTGCCAGAAGATGAGGAAGATAGGAATGGCAGGACAAAGAGAAGGTAAAACCTGGGGCAGAGAAGTCTTGCTTAACTTATGTCTTACTCTATGTGAACTTCATATGAAGAATTGCCACCTCTTAACTACTTCCAGGAGGAAATGGGAGAACACTAGAAAGGCAGCAGTAGCACGACCTGTGTTCTCAGGATCTGAAATGACACCTACACAAAGGCCCTACCCTATACAATAGCATTCCCTCATAAGCATCTTTCTTGTTTTATAGGAGGAGCTCTATTTTATTCTGCATATGTCAGAGCATGATGGAAAAGTCCTAAGGCAAAGCCCCCTGGATGTTACTGTTTCTGCCAATCAAGTTTCTAGTTTTGAGAAGGAGCATTGATCCATCTCCATGATTAAGAACCTAAACTGAAAGTATTGCTTGCTCAGCCCAATCCTCAAAACAAAAGGGTTTTCACTTTCAAACAGTTGTCACTTGGGTTTATCTTGCCCATCTGGGAGGACTATGATTTTCTCAAGAAAACTGGCCCTTTCTGGCACAACAGGCCCTAATGTTCACTTTGACCAAGCAATGTCCCCTGAGTAGCTTCTAAATGTATTGTTTTGTGAAAAGGATATGGGTCTGGGGGCCCTTTGTGAATGAGGAGTTTCTCCTTTGTCATGGTTTGGAGCCAAATACCCTGGACAATCCTAGAGATCAAGTGTATATTTTAGCATCCTAAACTCTAACATGCCTTATTAGTACACTACTCATCTTTGGGCTATTTTATAGGCAGCACTCCCTCAGCTAAATCATATTGTGTGGGTCTCACTATCTGTACGAATTGGTAAGTCTTTATATGTACAATTCTATTCTTCTACATCACAATTTAGTAGTGGAGTGCAAGCCAACACAAGAATGCCATGTACGTACATCTTCAGTGTCCCATGCCTATAATATCACTCTCTGGAGGCAGAGGTTTGTACATCTCTATGAGTTTGGAACTAGCCTGTTCACGGAGCAACTCTCATGTCATGCTCCAATGCTATACCTTGAAAAAAAATGTCTCCCTGGAACCAGGATGTATCCCTGGAGTATAAAAGGACTTTGGAAGAGATACTCACTTAGCCTATAGGCAGGAGGAAGGGGATAGTCCCTACTCCTAATGACTTGACAAATTTTTGACTCCTCCTGGAAGGCAACACCCTCACTGTGGAGTGGGGACAGGAATGGGCGGGAGCCGAATTGAGAGGCATGGCAGGGACTGGAAACTGCGATCCATATATAAAATAAGGAAAAAAATAATAAATATGTAAAAATTAATGAAAAAAGGCTATATCAAAAAAATCAAAAATAAATAAATATAAGTGTGTATAGAAATAAAGAAAATGTCTTTTACAGGATACGCACAAATAACTAAACATGAATCTTGTACCTAAACATTAAATGTTTACTGCAGAAGTTGTAGAAGACACTGGAGAAATTAGACCTCTCCAGGTTTGGCTACTTGCCTTACTGTGCACCAAAAGAACTCTGGTGCTGAATATCAATGTCTTTCTACACAAAGCTCTCTGATGGAAATGAAATGCTTTCCACTGTGTGAAATATTCATACTCCAACACTGAGGTATGCGGAGTTGCTAGGACCATATGATACCTCACAGAACACTGAATGTGGCCTAAGTTTCCCACCAAGCAACCTAGAGGGCCTGCCACACCAACTCCCACCCCTCCCCATCCAACCCTTCCCATCTGAGGATAACATCCCCTCACGCACCATGTTGTGGCTTCTGTGATCATCCATGGTCCACTCACAATTTACAACAGTAGCATTCCCAGAACAGAAATCAATACACTGGCACTTGTTCTGCTTAAAATGAAGCCCAAAGCAAAAGTAAAAGCCTACAGTGTGTTTACAGGAAGTGTCCTGCAATGCCTGTGACAGGAAGGTTGTCCTGGTTTTGCTGACTGGCTGGTTAAGCTTGAACAACAAGAGCACTTCCTCAAGGGTTAGAGTGTGCTTAACCCTTAGCGTTGGGTTCCTTGGCGCTGGGTTCTACTCAAGACACAGACCTTGTAGACACCAGTAGAACACAAATATCAATGTCACTTACTCTTGTCTAAAACAGACAACCCTATTGTCTTCCAACAGTGTGTGAGTTCATCCTCTTCTCTTCCACACAATGTGCAGATGTTGCAGATACAATTACACAATGCAGACTGGAATGCTTAAATTATTCAATAGAGGGAAGGGTGCCCAGATTATTAAAAACTTGAGAGATTTTAGGGCATATGGCACAAAAGAAGTTTGTTCTACGGCTTCTTGCTAAGGTCAGGGGAACTGGGTGTATATTTTATCTAGTAGTCAGAGACACTTCATAAAACCATAAAAGAAGGGAAGGAGTGATATCACGAAGATGATATATCTTTCTCCTGTTAGATGCTTGTTTGGTAGCTCTAATGCATTTGGGTTTTTTATTCCTGAAATTCTTGACAAATGAATAATAATAATAAAAAGTGTTGTCTTCACGGTAATTTGAGAGAATTGGTCTGGGAAGATTACTTCTACAAGCATTGTGATGACCCAGCACAGCTTCCTCAGGGCACAGGTGAGAAAATAGCTGCATTATTCAATGTTCTCTTCTTCAACAGGACTGGTTCAGGTGTCTAAATCAGTGGAGGCATCATCCAGGCTTGAGATTAGTGAAAGCCTTAATTTGTTTTTTGAGATCTGCTTCCAGTTTTCTTTTACTTTCTTTTTTTTCCTACTTGTCTGAAGCCCCAGTGACAACCATGAAATAATTGGTTTCATTTCATCTGACCTCAGTGGGAAACCACAGAACATATATCTTTTTTTCTGTGCTTAAATCTCTTGCTAGTAGTTACCACATGGAATAATCACATCCTGTGATTGTGTAGTGCCCTGAGCAAGCTAGCTAGCCACATTGTTTTCAGTAGAAAGGAGTGAGTGCAGAAATAGAGCAGATGATAAACAGCTGCAGCATATTAGCAGGATACAAGATATACTCAAAAAATTCAGTAGCCCGACTTTATTCAGTTGACAAAGAGACAGAGAAAGAAATCAGAGAAACATCACCCTTTATAAGAGCCACAAGCAACATAAAGTATCTTGAGGTAACACTTACCAAACAAGTGAAAGACCTATATAATAAGAAGTGTGTGGCTCTAAACAAAGTAATTAAAGAATATACCAGAAAATGGAAAGATATCCCAGGTTGTTGGATAGGTAGGATAAATATAATAAAAATGACAATCTTGCCATAACCAATCTAGAGATTCAGTGCAATCCCTATTGAAATCCCATCACAATTCTTCACAGACCTTGAAATGATAATATTCAACTTTATATGGAAAAACAAAAGACCCGCGATAGCCAAAACAACACAGTAAAATAAAAGAACTTCAGGAGGCATTACCATCCCTGACTTTAAGCTCTACCACAGAGCTATACGCCTGAAAACAGCCTGGAATTGACACAAAAAAAGGTAGACCAATGGAATCGAACTGAAAATTCTGAATCAAACCCACACACCTATGAACACCGGACTTTAAACAAAATGGCTAAAAAAATACAATGGGGCGAAGAAAGCATCTTCAAAAAATGGTGCAAACACAATTGGATGAGGGTGTGTAAAAGATTGCAGATAGACCCATGTATATCCCCATGCACAAAACTCAAATCCAAATAGATCAAAGACCTCAACATCAATCCACCAAAACTGAACATCTTAGAAAAGAAAGTAGGAAGTACCTTTGAAGAAATTGGTTTAGGAGACCGCTTCCTTAACACAACTCCAGGAGCACAGACACTGAAATCAACAATTAATGAATGGGACCTCTTCAAAGTTAGAAGCTTCTGTAAGGCTAAGGACACAGTGGACAAGACCAAAAGGCATCCCACAGACAGGGAAAAGATTTTCACCAATACTACATCACACAAAGGGCACATCTCCAAAATATAAAAAGAACTCAAGGAACTAGTCAACAAATCACCAAATTATCCTATTAAAAATGGTGTACAGAACTTAAGAAAGAATTCTCAATAGAGGAAATCAAAAAAAAAAAAAGCTGACAGACATTTAAGAAAGTGTTGAACATCCTTAGCTATCAGGGAAATGCAAATCAAAACAACTTTGAGATACCATTGTACTCCTGCCAGAAGGGCTGAAATTAGAAACACCACTGAGAACTCCTGCTGGAAAGTATGTGGAGAAAGGGGAACACTCCTCCACTGCTGGTGGGAGTGCAAACTCGTACAGCCAATTTGGAGATCAGTATGGTGGTTCCTCAGGAAAATGGGAATTAGGTTACCACAGGACCCAGCAAACCTCCTCTTAGGCATATACCCAAATGACCCCCATCCATGCAACAAACACCTGTGCTCAACTATATTCATAGCAGCATTCTTTGTAATAGCAAGAACATGGAAGCAACCAGATCCCCTTCATTTGAAGAATGGATAAAAAAGATATGGCACATCTGCACAATGGAATACTACGCTGCAGAATAATGGAATCTTGAAATTCACAGATAAGTGGTTGACACTTGAAGAAACCATTCTGAATGAGGTAACCCAGTCACAAAAAGAGGAACATAGTATGTACTCGCTCATAATTGAATTTTACACCTAGAGCAAAGGATCTCCATCCTATAATTTACACAACCAGAGGTACTAGGATACAAGCTGTTTTCTGAGAGATTCATATCAAGACCCTCACAGAAGGTGGAAGGGACAAGTCCCCCCAGAGCACGTGGGAGGTGGTGGGTAAATAGGGAGAGAACTAGGAAAAATCATAGGGGATGAGAGGAAAGAATGTGTGACTAGAAACTTTGACTCATGGTAAGAGTAGACGACAGAAGAGAGAGACTCAATGTGGGTGAGAAAGAGAGAGAGGTAGAGAGAGAGAACAAAAAGAGTGAGGCATTATTGTTTTCAAGAGAAAACTGAACCTAAAGAAAAGTCTAGAGACCTCCAAATCTGTTGACAACTAACAATTTGAGCAAACGTGGAAAGGCTACCATAAATGCCCTTTCCCGACAGTGAGATAAACAACTAACTTATCCACCACCATGGAGCCCTCATCAAGTACCTGTAGGAAAGAGAAGGAAACACCCATACCTAAACACTGAGTCAAACTAGAATCCAGATGCAGATGGAGCAGACAAGACCAAGTGGCAGAAACACAGAGAAAACTGAACTGAAGAAGGAGAAGCTAATGGGCCCCCAGGTTGATAGCTGGGAATCCAGCAAGGGACTGACTCAGGCTTCCCTAAATATGGGTCTCAGACAGAAGGACTGAGCAGTCCTAGGAACCTCAGACAATGGATCCAGGATATATTCCTCGTGCACAAAAAAAAATCTTGCCGACACATTCACCATGGGGGGATACTGCCTTAACCTAGATACAGGAGAGAAGTCCTAGACCCTACTTCAAATAACATGACAAATATATAAGACCCCACCTGGATGGCATTGCCCTTTATGTGGAATTGGGGTGAGGGGATGGAAGGCCAGGCTGGTCTGAGTGCATGTGAGTGTGCAGAGAGTGTAAGTGGGAGGGATGGAGGGAGGTGTGGAGAGGGAACTGGGATCCACATGTTAAAAAAAATAAGATATTCACAGGCCATGAACTTCCAAGCTGGTGGTAAAGCAGAAAGCCAGGCTAAAAAGTACCCAGCCACTCCTGGTACAGAAGTCCTAAGTCATGATCATCCAGGAGCCATGCTGAGTTGCTGATGGCCTAGGTGCATTGAACCAGCTGCTGGGCATTGAGAAAGAAGGTGAATTTTGAACTATGGGAGCGAATGACAGAAGCTGCTCCTGGCTCTTCCCTCCTCTCCTCAGGTGGCAGTGACTGACTGGAGGGACCACAAAGAAGCATGCAGGTACGGGGGTGTGAGAGGTCGAGGTGGAGGATAAGGCAGTTTGGGGGAGAAAAAATATGATAAAGATTTTTATGTAAACTAAAAAAAATACAACTAACAAAATATATGGTACATAGATGTGATGGCTATGTGCAGACTTGGTATAATCAGTCTGAAGCAAAGAAAACAAAATAAGATAACAGTGGTCTAGTAGACAATTCAAATGAGCCTGGAGATTTATAGGTCAAGGAAACTCATCAAAGTAGCACAGAGAACATCAGAAGGAACTTCAGGTGTTACAAGTATGATTCCAGTTCTCTAGGCAATAAAAGGTAGAACAGGAAAAGGAGTTGGCCAGATCCAGAAGAGTAGAAAGGAGATAAAAATAAAATTATTATAATGAAGCATAACAAAAAAGGAGAGCTGGTGTACCCCACATAATCTGTAATAGGAGCCAACAGATAAGAGAGCACAGGGTGCAGAGCTGTTCAGGGGAAAGCACCATAGTAAGAAGGTATAGTCAGGAATTAAATAAATAAATAAGATTTCACTTCAGACATGCACCCCTGAGTAAGACTCAGTGATATGAAAAAAGAAAAAGAAAAACAGAAAAGGAGACATTTATCTACACTGGGGATGTCTGAGAAAATCAGAGAAAGAGATTACAGGTAATATTAAAAGATATAGAGGTTCAAAGAAAAGTAGTAAATAGGTCAGAGAAAAATGTAAACTGTTGGCTGTGGGCTCTCATATCTACAAATATAAATTCAAGAGTAGTAATTTTGATGATACAAGGTTGACTGTTTAAAAGTTCCATTTCTCTCAAGAAAAATATATGTACTTGTCAAAAAGTTCTATCTGTGTTTCCTGTTAGAAACCTGTTATTGCAAGAATAGAGCTAAAACAAAAATGGTTTAAACATTTTTACTGTCTAATGCAAACAGCTCTCAGCTCAAAATTTATCTCTGAGCACTGATCATTAAATTCAGATTATCAGAAAATCAGATGCCCTTTTAATTAATACTATTTTATGTCTAAAGCTGTTAAAAATTGAAACTAGTTGAACTGTTAAAATTAGTAACACCAGAAATTAACATAAATTTAAGAGTCACCAAGATCATAATGGGTTTAAAGACATAAAGGGTGCTTAAATTTGACATTACAAAAAGATATTACACGATGTTTAATTGTTTTATAAGACAGTTTTTAAATGTTTAAATTCAGAAAGTTACATTGTATTTGTGCTTCTATTACATTGTTAATGTTTGAAGATAAATCAAAGGCCTAAAATTTAAGATCACAGCCATACAGTGTATATACTAACCAAAACTTGAGATGCTCATTTTTTATGATACGGAAGAAAATCCGTACTTGTTTTTGCTAAATTTGGAAGCATAAGTTATTTATATAAACTAAGTTACACAGATGTTTTATGTTTCCCTAAAAGGAGTTTCTTATTAAAATCAGTATTTTTAAAGCTAAAACTGACAATGCAAAGTTCTACTTTTATAAAAGCTGGTAACCTATTATAAAATGTTAAAAAACACAAGTTACCAGCCATTCTTATGGATTAACTGTTGGTTATAGTCAAACTAAGTATTAGTGATTAATAACAGGAATAAACATCACTCTGTCTCCTATACATGTTCTAAATAATTAAGGTTAAAAAAAGTAACTGAAAGCCAAGTTGTCTATTCAGATGTACCTAGAAAGACTTTGAATACTACAGAGATCTGTAGAATGAGGCATTTAAATGTTAACTAAAAAGCTGTAACAATATCAGGCAAATAATCAGAGAAACTAACAATGACCCAAGGTCTCTAAAGAAGATTATGGGGCATCATGGATTGTGATGACACTGACCTGGGAGCAAGATGTTCAAATACAATGCCTGCTGCCAGATAGGACCCAGCTCAAACTTTGTAGAGGCTACAGGGTACTGGCAAATTGTCTGCACCATCTTTGCCTAGTCAAAATGAGGTCAGACATTTCCAAGTCAAAGTTCTATAGAGAAAAAAAAAACCCTCTCACATTATGTACTTGGGGAAAAACTTCTCCCCTCAATGCCATAGACAATTGATTATAGCTAGTAATATAAGGAATGACCCCCGTTATTTCTTTAAATATATTCAAATGTTACATAACATTTATCCTTCTAAGGTCTCTGATGCTATTGATGGCTTGGCTAACCAAAACTTTGTGAGCTTGGCAGTAAAGTCACCCTTAACATGGCTCCTAAAAAAGGATCTGAAAATATGAGGACATATAAGTTTTTTTGAACATTTGTTTATTAATTATGCATGCAGTGTTCTGCCTGCACACATGTCTGCATGCCCAAAGAGCGTACCAGATCTCATTATAGATGCTTGTAAGACACAATGTAGTTGCTGTGAATTGAACTCTGAACTTCTAGAACAGCAGCCAGCACTGTTAATCTCTGAGCCGTCTCTTAGCCCAAGACATATAAGTCTTAAAGATAGAAAAATAATTTACAATATAAAAATTCAGAGCTTAACATTTAATTAAGTTCTCTTAAGCTATTGAGAAGTGACTCCCAGCTGTTTAGTCAAAAGCTCAAGGTTTTATGATTTATTTTGGTTTTCATCTAAGTGTAAATGTGAAGGACTTTTCATCAGGCCTAAGGTACCTCTGACCCATCTGTACGTGGATCTCTACTGACAAAAGAAAAATATACAAGCTTCTAACCCAAATCTGTAGGTTTTCCTAGGATTCAAAGTCATAAGTACATTCCTGCTGTTTTACAGATACCCAATATCTACTTTTTCAAAATATAGATTTTGGTACAGATTGGTGATTATAATATATCTAAAACATTTATGTCCTTTTATACAACACAGTCTATATAGGCTTCAGAGGAACAAATGTCATAAAGCTTGGATCTACTCTTACCAGTCAAAAGGACTACAGACCAGTACAACTTTCCTGAGGATAGAATTATCTCCCCGGGCTTGCTGTCCTTCTTGATCAATACAGAGTTTAATATATATATATATATATATATATATATATATATATATATATATGTGTGTGTGTGTGTTCCCAAGTTTTAACATGTCTTAGCAAATTTGTGCTTCTAGCAGATGAGCATCAGATACTGACTACATCCTGGTACTAAATACCGCTCTGGACTTAGTGTCATAGCTGGTGTGAATCTTTAACAGGGTCTATAAACTAATGCCTCTGATAAATGTTCCATTTCCTAAATCCCCCCCTTTTTTTGTCTAGCATTTTACCCTTCTCAAGTCCAAGAAACATCGCCAAAGTAAGCAAGAAGTAGTACAAGAAAGAACACATTTCACAATTTCCCTTGTTGAGATGATATTTCAAAAGATAACTCCTATACATAGGGGACAAGATGACTAAATTTTACACCAAAAATCACCAGAAGTCTTTTGCCTATTGGAGGACCAAAAATTGGGCCTCTCATGTCCATAGCAAAGAAGGAATGTGATGGAAAAATTAATAACCAAATTGTATAAAATTAGGGCTTATTGGAAGAATAAAGAGAACGAGAATTTCTGCCAGTAGATAAATTTCTGATTAGAGAGTACAGAGCCCACATCCTGTTCTCAGGAGAAGAAGTAAAAACAAAGAAAATCCCCCAAACTTTCAGGTGTGCTTATCAATCCTGCATAAACAAATGACAGATACTATTAACTTAGATCCATGATGACCTTGTAAATTAAATTTGTACTCTATCTGCCTGTATTTTGAAAACCTTGTCAACTGAAACTAATGGTCTCAAGCCTCCCTGTCTGTTTATCCTTTTAAAATCATTTCACTATTTTAGGCCACTAACTTACATTTCCGATAAAGTGAGGTCCCAGCTAGCTGGATTTTTAGCAATAAAAACCTTTTCTTTTGCAGTCAGGAGTTACTTCCTTGGAGGTTGAGGAAACTGGTAGACATAGAAGTAACAAGCTGCTCAAGGAGGCTTTATAGGCTATAGAACTCCAAGTGACAGCTATTTGAAAATCAAAACACTATTGTGTCATGGATATGCCTGTATTACTTCCTGCTTAATTTTGCTGTGTTTTCTTAGCTGCAAGTAGGCTAAAAAGCTAGACAATACCAACAAAAGGAAGGGGAATTCAGGTAATCGAAGACTTATCACAGGCATATGTTTGTAGACAATGTTGAAGATTCACATCGGCTGCACAGGTTCACCATACGTCCAGAGAGAGCAATATTGAGGAGCGGGTTTAGTCAACAACTGATTCTCATCTGCCAGAAGCAAAAATCAGCTGAGACATGTTCAAAGTGGGAACAGAAGTTAAAACATATATATTTAATTGGAACTCTTAGTTCCTTACCTTTAGTGATCAAGAAGGACAGCAAGACCAGGGAGAAAATTCCATCCTCAGAATAGCTGTACTTATCTGCAGTCCTTTTGACCTGTAAGCAAATGATCCAAGCTTTATGACATTTGATCCTCTGAAACCTATATGCACTGTGTTATATAAAAGGACATAAAAGTTTTAGATATATTATCAATACCAATCTGTGCTGAAATCCACATTGTAGAAAAAGTAGACATTGGGTATCTGTAAAACAGCATGCATGCACTTATGCCTTTAATACATATATGCAGGCTGAACACTGTATGCATAATTAATAAATACATGTCCAAAAACATTTATGTCTTTATATTTTTAGATCCTTATTTAGGAGCCATATTAAGCCTGCCTAATACAGACAAGATGACAAAAATATGGTTAGCCCAGCCAACAATACTTTCAGTTCTGAGAAAGATATATTTAATTAACTGTTCAATCTACTAAAAAATAAAAAAAAAACAAAAACAAAAAAGAAAAAAATACAGGGACCAGTCAATATACTCCTAGCCATAAGCAATAGTCTATGGCATTGAGTGCAGAAGTTCTTCACAAAGTACATAATGTGAGAGGGTTTTTTTTTTTTTTGTTTGTTTGTTTGTTTCTTTCTTTCTTTGTCTTTTCTCTGTGGAAGAGAGGCATGGAAATTTCTGACCTTATTTTATCTAGCCCAAGGTGGTGCAAGCAATTTTTCAGTTCCCTGCAGCCTCTAAAAAGTCTAAGCTGGGTTTAACCTGTCAACAGACATTGGATTTGAGCATCTTGTCCCTGGTCAGTGTCATAACAATCCATGCTGCCCCATAATCTTCTTAAGAGGCCTAGGGTCATTGTTAGGATCTGTGATTCTACGTCTGATATTATTTCTGCTTTTTAGTTAACATTTAAATGCCTTATTAGAAGTCTAGGTATATCTAAATAGACAACTTTGTTTCAGTTACTTGTTTTAACCTTAATTATTTAGAACATGTATAGATGACAGAGTGAGGTTTATCCCTGTTATTAATCAATAATACTTAGTTTGATCATAACCAAGAGTTAATTGATAAGGATGGCCTGTAACTTGTATTTCTTAACATTTTATAACAGGTTAAACAGCTTTTATATAATTCGAACTTTGTATTGTCAGGTTTAGCTTTAAAAGTACTCATTTTAATTTGAAAATCCTTTTAAGGAAAGATGAACCTCTATTTGACTCAATTTATCTAAATAGCTTATGCTTACCTAATTTAACAAAACAAAAAAGCATTGCCTTTTGTATCATAAAAAAATGAGCATCTCAACTTTTGGTTAGTATATAGAGCTTATGGCTGTGACCTTCAATTTTAGACCTTTATTTTAAGTACAGACATTAACAATATAACAAAAGCACCAATATCCTGTTAACCTTATAAATTTGAACATTTAAATCTATAAAGGAATTTCCAAAGTCTTACATCATAAGATTATCCACCCTAGGTATGGAACAATTGATCTCATATATTATATCATCATAAATTGTGAACAATATTGCATTTACCTTAGGTGTAATTCTGCTGTCCTCAAACTTTCATGGTTTTAGTTGTTGAACTCAGCTTGTGGTGGTAATGCCTGGAGGTGTCCCACCAAATCGCATCTGGCAGCAGACAATCCTTCTGATCTTAGTCCCTGAAGAATAGCTCTTAACAAAATAAGGCAAGCAAAATTTTGTTAAATAAATGAGTGAAAGGAGCCTTGTGCAAATTTCTGAGGTCCCCAGGGCTAACAGGTGTTGCCACTTACTGGTGCCTTTGGTCTGCAGGAAACACACCAGCTGGGCAGGCTCCATGTACACCACAGCTGCAAATGCAAAGTGGGGAGTTGGCAAAAGATGAGAAGCAGTGAGAGCTTTCTCAGGGCTGCGGTGGAGATAAAGTTGTAGGGCAGAGGCAAATGTCCCACATGCTGTGGTATGGCCATCTGGTTACTCAAGGAACCCTCCTCATTTGGGGATGATGTGTGAAGTGAGTGGCGCCTACTGCCTTGGTGAAAACCAGGTCCGGTAAAAATCCGGATTCCCCTTCTGACACCAGATATTGATGTTCGAAAAGGATCAGGAGAAAAAAAAATAGGCTGAATAGATGTTTATTCAGGGAGAAATAACTTACAACATAGACAGATGAATTCCAGCAGGTTCCTGGTCCCAGAAAGCTGTTCCTGTGCTGCAGGAAAGAGAGCTCTCCCAGTATCCCCCTCAAAATTAGTTCCCCCAGGTCACATCCTGCCTGTTTCCACCCCCAATGGGTGTGGTCTATGCTACAGGCAGGGACAAGGTGAATATCTCACTACAAATACTGAATGTTCCACTTAATTCATATGTCTAACTTTAGTCAACAAATGGTGGGGCAATGGCAGAAGTGTTCTATTAATATGTATAAAGAGCAAATAGGAATCGCTTCCCCTAATACTAAAGACACTCCATAACTGCACATAATATCTGCCTTAAGGAACCACATATTTGCAAGTATTCCCTGCCTGAAGTGTGTCTATAAGCCTGTATGGGCCCAAATATATTGCTTTAAGATAGGAGATATTCACCAAAAAAGGCCCAGACAACCTATGGTAGGAAAGGTAATATATTAGGGACAATAGTTGTTATTTGAGCTCTCTGTACCCATGACGAGTTGGAATGGTTTCCCATATAGGATTTCAGACAGGACAGGCCGGCAGAATGTGTCCCAGAACTGTCAAAGCCAGTCAGAGATGCTTTATATGGAATTAGATGATGAGATCCATACTTAATGACTTGGTGGCAGTGCACATGTTTAATATCAGAACTAAGGAGGCTGTCAGTAATCAAAAATGAAATACAATAATAAAACAAAGCACATAAGGAAGAATCAGAGTCACCTTAATAGGAATCACAGCATCTGGTGGTATCCTGCATGTATAAAGGGTATTGAAGGAGGAGGCTATCCTTCTGTTGCTGCTTGCCCTAGCTATGGCTACCAAGTTTATAACTTTACTAGCTTTAGAGCATTCTTCTTTGGACTTGAAGAGTATAATGATGACCAGGTGAGACATGCACCCTGCTGTAGTCTTCAGATTCCCATTGCTGGTAGCCATTTTTGGACAACCTGGACCACAGCCTATGAGACATTATAATAAATCCACGTTCTACATATATGGAGACATTCATCCTACCATGCCTGTTCATGCAGATAACCTCACATAATGCAGTTACTTTTTGCTTTCTTTTGGTTTTAACCTGCTACTTAAGAATACTGTTTTCATTACTATGCATTTTCCAAGCATTTCCTCTGATTTTCAAGGATAAAACTCCTACATTCGTAGAGTCACCATCCAACTTTCTAGGAGGAAAAAGTGATACTATCTTGTTTGTCATCTGAATGCAGCTTCTCTTTCCTGATTTTAAGTGCCAGTGATAACCAGGTAAAGAGCAAACGCAGTTCACCTAAACTCAGTGTAAGGCTACATAATAATTATCTTTTCTGTATCCCTAAATCTCTCTGTAGGAGTTTGGCTGCAAATTATGTAAAAAAAAAAAAAAAAAACTCCTGATTACAAACAGCCCCTAGGCCCATGCAGCAGGTCTTTCACAAGCTGCTTAAGGGGGTATTACTGGAATGGTCTGACAGATGGTCCAGTTTTCTTGGAGAGAAACACATAGCTCAGCCAGATGGGCAAGATAAGCCCAGATGACAACTGTTTGAAAAGGTAAACACTGTTGTGTTGAGAGCTTTGCTGAGCAAGCAAGACATCTGTTTAGGTCTTGACTCATAAAAAAGGAACATAGCTCCTTCTCAAACCTATCAATGAGCTTAGCAGATTTATTATCAGCCTAGCAACCTAGACTTAGACCTTCAGTTACTGACAATGAAATAGATTCTGTCCTTTAACATAATGAAGATGTTTAGGAGAGAATGCAATTGTCTGAATCCAGGGCCTTGGTGGAGGTGTTGCTTCATATCTTGTGAACACTACTCTTCCCACCACATATAGCTGGGGTTATTGATCCCAGGGGCACTGAGGGCTTAGTCAGTAAAGTTGCTCAGATGCACTGTGTTCTCCTCATGATACAATGCATGAGTAGCCTTCACATGAGCTGGTCAAATTGAAAGATAACTCCTACTGACTTCCTAAATGTCTCCCATTTCTCCCATCTCCCCCTGAAAGTAGGGAACTGGAAGCTATTCCTAATAAGAAGCTGACTTAGAATAAGACATAGCAAGATGTCCCTTCCAAAGGTTTTATCTTTTCTTTCTTCTGCCTTTCCTCTTTCACTCATCTTCACACACCTCTACCCTAAGACCTGTCAGTGAAGTGTGACATCTGTTTCATGTTACTCATAAACTATTAAATGATTATGGTACTAATTTTTCTGTTGAAGAATTTAATTGCCTTCCTGGCCTTACTTGCTGTTTTCTATTACTATTTAAATTCTGCAAAGTTTCCCTTGTAATCTGACCCTGAAAGAATTTTAAAATGGCAGTATCTATGTAATGCAAAAGTCTGCTTTATGAGCCAGGTATGTGGTGGTGCTTTTCTTTAACCCCAGTACTCAGGAGACACAGGCAGGAAGATTTCTATGAGTTTGAGACCAGTGTCATAAACACAGCTAGTCTCACTACAACTAAGGCTATTGCACAGGGAAACCTTGTCTCAAAATCCCCCAACAAATTTATTTTAGGCTCTGTCCCCTTTGCCCATTAGCCAGAAGAGGATGAGTCCCCAGCACCATCCTCATACCACAGCAATTGCTTTTACAAGCTGCTCAAGGGGACATAACTAGGTCACAGTGAACATTAAAGCCTGGTGTGCCATAAAGTTCTAGTTTTCCTCTACAGAAAATTATGTCTGCCAGATGAAAAAGTTGAGACCAGGTGACAAGTTTGTGCATCACAGGCTTGCTTTAGGAGTTTTATGAGAATATTCACTGGTAAACTGTAAGTTTGACTTCTGGAATTTATGAACATCTCATTCCACATTCAGGTTTTCTTACATGATTTACACAAAGTTATAAACAGGTAAAAAGAGGTGATGGGGATCTTCATTCAGCAATACGTGATCAGAGTGCTATTAACGTTTTCCTACCTCCCACAACAATGGTATGATTCAGGAAAGTTGACTTCCTGGGAACAAATGGAATTTCTGATCTACAGAACATTCTCAGGTGTGCATGATGTTGAATGGGTGGATTGGGCGGATGCCACATGCTGTGTCATGATACATGTGGCAGGAACAGATATTAAATTATTCTTTTATGTCATTTTCTATCTGGGCATCAACTGCTCCATGTTGACCTGAAACCACAACGGCACATGAGAGTTTGCAGTAGCAAAGCAAAAGATTAGCCCCATTTGTATGTAGGGTTTTAGACTATGGGACATATCTGTTGGGAAGAAACATCAGTACCTGGAGGTTCAGAAGCAGAACAGTTTAAGGCTTCTTCTGATTTAAAGTTTTGGGAGTCATGAAGCTTAGTTATTTATTTTGCAAACAAATAAAATCATTGGTAGCTGGGTTACACTTGTCATGACCTCATTTTACCTGGCTGAGTTTCCCTTGATCTCTTGAGAAAAGCCTTGTTATATTTTCCTGCATTTATTTTTGTCTTTTTCTCTCCATCCACTTTAACCTTTCCTAAATATTGTATACCTTCTCAATTGCTGTAGAATTGTTGTGTAAAAGTCATAATGTGTCAGTGTATGCACTATTATTTGTAATCCTGTTGAGAATTACATCTGTTTCCAATTCTCATATAGGTCTGGAATTAGACGAGGTGTTGGGAATTTTATTTATATTCTAATGAATTCATGTTGCAAATTTACCTCCCATGGTATCTTAATGTTGAGGCATCCATTTCCCAATGATTATTCATTGAATTCTTCATTTATTTGGTCTTAGCAGATGGCACAGTGCATAATCTTGTAGATGAACTGATTTCAGATCCCAACAACCAAACTTAGAAGCGCATATATACCTCCTACTCCAGATGGAGGATTTCTAACAACTACTTCTCTGGTGTGTACCATGAACACACAAGGAAAACATTTCTCTTACATAAACTCTATATACAAAATTTGGTGTAAACATTTCTTATGAAAGACCCGCAGAGGGCATGGACCCTCTTGCCTGACTCAGGAAAGCGCTTGCCCCACCCCAAATCACTCATGAGAAGTGGTCTTGATGCAAAAGCATGAGATATTTTATATTCCAGTGCACTGGGTTCCACAGCCATACTCCACTTGGGGTAGTGGACTGGGAACACTCGTACAGGGTTTGGACAGCTTTTATAGGGTTACAACAAAGCCCATGCATCATAAACCAATCACCTCATAGCATCCAGTGCGAACCAATCAATTTGAACTATCCCAGCCTGCGTTTAGCCCAAGAAATCTGCTTTTTCTAGGGCTTCTGGTTGGTGTGACAAGGCTCATTCCCTGTGTTCAATCACTCACAGGTGCTGTCATAAAAGCCCTGTCATAAATAATCTAGAATGTGACCGTTTGCCTACTCACTGCTAGTGGGCAGTGTCTAGGGAGAGTTAAGCTAAATTTTCCATCCTTATGCTTATAGGGAAATGAGAACAAAACCAGTCGCTTTGTGTGCATGATACAAATAATATACTGCTTCTTCTTAAATGTTATTTTAAAAATTTAGTTTTCATTTTAAATACCATCCACAGTTCACCTTCCTCCCCATCTTCCTTCTCCAACATTTTCCCCTTCATAAGCCACATCCAATCCTCACAGGTGATAAGAACTTCCTTTGGGAGTCAACAAATTCTAGCATACCAAGCTGAGGAAAGCTGTAAGCATTTCATCCTGTATCATGACAGAACAGGTGTCTCACCATCGGGTGTAGGTTCCAAACAGCCAGTTCATGCATCTGGGATAGCTCCTGGTTTCACTGCCAAGGTTCCTTGAACAGATCAATTCAAATAATTATCACAGACATTCACAGGGTTTAGTCTGATGCAAGGAAAGTCCTCCAACTCTCCACAGTCTTTGAGTGCTACTAAAAGAGTATTAGGGGGTGGGGCATTGTGGGAGTAGGCTTTTCTATTTAGAAGAAGTATGTCACTGGATGTGGGCGAAGTCAGGCAGTGATGTTTCTTATATACAGGATGCTGGCCAGTGTGTTGGTGAACATCCTGTTGGCTCTGAGTGAATATTTAAGGACACTAACCTCCAGTACCACATTCACCTGCAGGTTGCCATTCCCCACCCGTAATGATGATTAATTGAATTTTTGAAATATTATGTGAGACAACTCAATTAAATGTTTTCTTTTTAAGAGTTCCCATGTTATGTAGTATCTCTTCACAGCAATAAAATCCTAACAAAGACAGATGTGAGTACCAGGGACTAGGATATTGCTGTGAGAGGCTGGCCCTATCATAAAATGTCTTTGATTATTTTTTTATGAGTACAGTTAATCTGCTAGCTTGTGATTTTTTTCTCAGTGCTATAAGCTTTTTAAAGGACCAAGAAAATGTCTATGTGAACTTCCAATTCAGTTTCCTTCTAAGGAAACTTGATGAATACATTATAATGTCCATGCAATGAAATAATGTGGGAAGCACTAGAATTATAGGACTATATTGTCAAAGAAGCAGACATTTACAATGTGTTTATCACACTTCCTGTTTAACACAGTTATGATGTAGGACTCTGCATGGACCCCCGAGAGAACCTGAGCAAGTCTGAAGCTCTTGGCTAGAACTCCTTGCCCCAAGACTGTTTTGGTACTCTTCCTGTTTTGATAGCACACCTCATGACAACACCCACCTCGTAGGGAGGAGCTAAGCCTAAAATTCCTGTAATTTTCCACTGTGCTGTTAGTCAGTATTTAAGACCATTCTTTCCCCTCAGTAAACGGCATTTGGCATTTGGTGTTCCGTCATTTGAATGAATGACGCTCTGTCTTGTCTTTATTTCAGTCTCTAGGCCTTTGCCAGATTTGTGGAACACATGCTGGCACAGGTGCTACAAGTGTAGGTCCCACCAAGATTGGGAAAGGATCATCTATGAGATCACCCTCGAAGGCTAGCACGCAAATGTAAGTGAATGAGGGTGTATTGAAGGATGAGTGCCAGTAACTGTAAGGATATGCTCAGTGGACTTGAAAGACCAAAAAGTAAAGTTAAATGAAGGATGGTCTGACCTGGAAAGCTAACCAATATCTGTTCCTTGGAATTTGCTAGCTTCCTCTCATCAGGCCCAGAGGTGACAAGAATTCACATTGCCCCTCCATTCTGCCCTTCCTTTCCTGTGAGTCAACAGGTGGTAAATAGGGTCCTTAGGAAACAAAGAGAAAGCTGTAACTCTGGTTTGCCCAGACAAGATTAATTAGCACACCCTGAGGCCCTAAGGTCTGCTGACCCTAATAGCAGACCATCTGTCCTCCAAGGGTCACATATTCAATGGACAGAAGGTCCCACCCCCTCCGTAAGCTAGTGGGTTTGCCTTTAAAAACACCTGGGCCCAGGGGAGGGGGCTTCTCTCTAGTCTGCATGCTGGAGGAGCCGGTTTGCGCAAACATTTCCTGTTCATTAAAGCCTCATGCGTTTTGCAGCAACTGGACTGGACTTTGAGTTCTTCAGGTATCGACCAAACCTGGAAGACTCCGCATTCTGAAAATCTTACAGACAATTAGTGGCCCTATTGAAAAGACAGGGCAATAGGACTAAAACAAGATAGGTAAAAAAAAATTCATTGCAACAATTTAAAAGAAAAAATGGCAGAGGTGAATAGGACTTTTGAAGAATTACAAGATTTAGAATCTGAACAATCTATCAGGGGAAAAGAGTGATCCCAACTAAGAGATGATAGTCATGCTGTAACTGATGAAGGGGATACTTTGGAATCAGAAACTGAAGCTGGTGCATATGCCAACCACCAAGGCACAACCCCCTTTTGTGATTCTGATTCCTTTTGTAGGTCCTGTGTACCTCAAGTGTTAGAGGAAGAGGCCAACAACTTCATAACCAAGGTAGAAGCATTAGAATAGGAAAGACAGTGTTTCCAGTGATTGAGACACTGAATCTGGAGGATACCATGGTAAGGGAGCACAGCCCATTAAATTTTAAGGATAGAAAACAGCTTAAAGAGGCTTTCACTGTTTATGGGCCTCATGTTCCTTTTACTCAGACAATTTTTGATACTTTTGCAGCATTAAATTGCACCCCTAGTGATTGGATGCAGCTCTATAGAGCTGTGCTGAGTGGGGGTGACTATTTGCTCTGGAGAGGTGAATTTCAAGAATTTTGCAAGGAAACCACACAAAGTAATACTGCTACTGGATTTCCTGCTAGGAATTTAGATATACTCACAGGCACTAGACAATATTCTACACTTGCAGCTCAAATTCTTTTTGACCCAACAGTCCATGCACAAAATGCTGTTGCTGCTACTAGAAATTGGAAAGCCCTGCCTAATAAGGCTGCAGGAGATCAACTATCTAAGGTATGGCAGGGACTGTCTGAGCCCTAAATAGATTTTTCAGACCGCCTCCTATAGCTGCCAGGCCACATATTTGTTGATGTTGGAAATGCCTTGCCCATTGTTAAACAATTCACATTTGAAAATGCAAACAAGTTTTGTAAAGAGGCTTTAAGTCCCCATAAGGCCAAAAGTCTTTATGAGTATGTATGCATATGTTGGGACTTAGATCGTCATCACATTATGGGCCAGGTTATAGCTTCAGTCATGCAAATAGGTGGGAAGGATGGAGGAGACAGACAAAAGAATTGCTTTGGATGTGGACAACCAGGACATTTCAAAAGGAAATGCTGTGGCTCCAGAATGTAGTACGCAGTTTCCTAAATGGTGAGCTGATAGACATACAGGTTTTTTTTTCAACTTTTGTGTTAAGTCATATACTGTTAATCTTTGGGGAAGAGATGTGCTTTGGCCATGGGAGCAGCTCTTACTTCTGAGCCTGTGAAAAATATGCTGGCTCACCAAGGTTATATACAAGGAAGAGGACTGGGTAAATTCCCCCAAGGTGACCCTCAGTCTGTTGTATCTAAAAATTTAATTATCAAAAGAGCCTGAGATCACTCTGAGCTGGGAAATTTTCCTTAGGGGCTATTGCTATGCAGCCTGGTCCCATTTCTATTATCTGAAAAACTGATGACCCAGTATGGGTGGAGTAATGGCCACTGTCTATTGAGAAATTACAGGGTGCACATCAACTTCTAAAGGAACAATTAGAGGCAGGACATATGGTTCCTTCTACTTCCCCATTGAATACTCCAATCTTTGTTATAAAGAAAAATCTGGAA